>NC_052518.1:91949277-92149861 GCF_014356525.2 Nilaparvata lugens | reverse complement strand
ATGCAAATTCAAAGTCAAATTTCAAACCGTTTTTTCTTAAAAATGGCACTCACAAAAACACACAAAACTACATATCAGCTAGTTCCATGCAATAACTGAAAATCAGCTGTTTATCATTCTTATTTCAGTACTGTGGAACTGGAAGGAATGATTTTCGGCATAATGTTATGACTCAATTATGTATCCTAGTTCGTTCCTTGGAAGCTACATAGTGTAAGAATGTCAAATGAACATCATGTAACTTCTGAGTTATACTATGAAGAAAAGGGATAATAATTATAAACGTTTGATAACTAATTTGATTTTTTACTAAGAACTTTTCAACTATTATTTCTTCCAGCACACACATAGAGCATAAACAAATAACTTTGTTTACATTTTTGAGCTTACTAGGAAATAAGGCCTCATAGATTTTATAGTACTATGATAATAGATGGACAGATAGATGTCTAGAGAGCACAGATGTCCAATAATAATGAATTATGTGTACACAGCTGCTCTAGTGGTGATACCAGGTTCTAGGTCCTAGGTTCTAGTGGCCTCCTAGGTCGCGCAGTAATGTTGCTGGCAGTTCTAGCTTGACTGGGGCTCTTGTGATGTAGACAGTGCACCATAGTGCCATGTGGGTGAGCTGATAGAGCGAGGCAAGTGGCGCCGTGATAAGCAGCGGGTGCTGAGGCTGTGGCAAGCTGACAACATAGTTGTTCGACTTGCTGTCAATTAGCATTCTTTCCCAACTTAGTGATTCCTCGGCCAACCACACGTCTCCGCCCCATGTCATCAGTTGTGACACATTAAAGTGTGCATCCACCATGCAGAACATGCTTTGCAGCCCATCTGGCCTCACCCGGATCAAATTCATGCACTTCTCGGTCATATACTTTAAGCCCAACTGCACCAAATCATTGCTCCAGATTTGCGGAATGTCAACATAACCTCAAAAATACCCCTTCTATACCATCAAACTGGGTCACTGTGCCACTTTTCACATACTTCATTGCAAATCTTTTTCATTACCAAAATTATCCTAATGACAACCAGATCTCATGAAAGCTACAGTCTTAAGCTATCTTTTCACACCAGAAAAATCAAATTCTACTTAATTTAAAAGTCAAAATTTGAAAAAATATGTGGCACAATCACACCTCTTCTCCTGAGGTGAGATTGTGACATTAATATTTTAATACCTTTTCCCATAGTAAAATCATTCTGGCACAAACTCAACTATAGGAGGGGTTTCTTTAGGACATTAAAAGTTATATTTAGTCAAAAAATATTATTTATTGACAAATAATATTATATGAAGGGTTCAGGGGAGAAACGGTAGTAGTCCATCAGCACCTTTTTACAGAAAAACGATTTTAAAGTTCATCAACTGATAAACTGGGTTAGATGATAATTTTATCCTTTCTATTGAATTGGTGTTATAGTTTGAGATATATTTTGTGTCTCCTGATAAAATTATGAATTTTAATTGATATTTCTACATCGGAAACAGAAGATGAATGAGACTTTGAGAATTTTAATTTCAAGGGTATTGTTGGAAAGAGAAAAACATTTCTAACAAGATTAATGTAATTATGTAAATGTAATGTAAATTATAGTGGTTTCAATATTTCAAAAACTTCTCCATTTCATAAGCTTTTGAATGATCATAAATTCGATTATAACAAATGACATCCTGGGAGCGCAGTTTTAGATTCTTGCAAGAGTTTCTTGCAATATTTATGTGAAGGATCTTGTGGAGAGATGGTTGGAGCTTCTTCAGATTCCCAAAACTTGTGAATCACTTCATTGATTGGTTCTATACAAGAGAGTAAGGCTGTAACGGCTTCAGGCTGGCTGGCAGAATTACCCTTTCTGGTAACCACACAACCAAATTTTGTATTCAACACATGAGGCCCAGACTCAAACTTCAATAATGTGTGCTCACTACATAAAATGTCGATGAAGCAATCAGCACCTATGATTAAATCAATCTTAGAAGATTCATAAAATCTCTCATCTGCTGATTTTAAATTTGCAAACTGTCTTCAGTCTTCTGAATTGAAACTTATGCTAGGTTGATTACATATTAGATTTGTGGACACTGTAGCGGTGGTACTCAATTTGAAGTGTGGTTGAAATGTAGATGAAATATTCAGGTCCACGTTTCTGTAGGTGATTAATGTTCGAGACCCAATTCCGACTATCCTTCTGTTAGAAGGTCTTGGTTTTAAGTGTAACTTGTTCATGAGTTCTCTAGTGATGACGGTGACTTGCAACCCAGAGTCAATCACCGCACGAGTGGTATGAGCGTGATTAAGTACATCTTTAAGCAATTTGAGGAGTCGGATACTGAAAGGCTGGTATCACATACATTAGAAGCGGAGTTTTCTACATAGACTGAGAAGACAACATTTGAGGTTCAGATCTGAGTGGCATTTTTTTAAAATGGAGTAAGGTGTCTCGAAGTGAAAGCTGAACTTCCAATACTTGCATTTCCGTGGGCGATGGGGATATCACCTTGTGGGTAATGACGGGCTTCACTGAAGTCTAACAAATAGACCGGGGCTTGATTAGGCAGTCCAAGGATGATGTTATCTGGCTTTATGTTTGAATGAACATAGCCATGACTGTGCAGGAATTCCAGAGCATTAATCTGAGAGATAAAAGCACAAACATGCTTAAAATAAGTCAGTATCTGCAAGTAGGTAATTCAAGAATACAATACAAATCTGATAAAGCTCACTCAAGCATTAAGAAATATGAAAAATGAATTCGAGAGATATATAGAAAAGTAGTTGATAGAGTTTTATTTCCTTAGGAACATATTATGGGAAGTATCCTTGATTACTTTTTAAGAATAATATTAAGCAAGGATCACAGAGAAAGTTCTTTTTCCCTATATTGCCAGTTGAAGATTATGCCTATTCGATATTGTTTTCGAGGTTCTAAAAGTTTTTAGAATGTCTTTGAATGTGCAAGAAATTTGTGATATTTCCCCCATTTTCACAGTCTCACATATGCAATGTTGTGTATCTTGTGGAAAACTTCAGATAAAAAATCCAAAAAGTAGTCAAGGTTGTGGTGAATTTTTCTCCTCTTTTCACTCCCATGATTATACTTCTGTTACCGTTCAAAAGTTACAGCCAATTGAATGATGATTTTTATTTTATCATTTTTCTTGCGATTTTACTGTTTAAAGAGTCTCTAAAAAGAGTAAAATACACAATAGAAACTTGAGATTGGTCTTAACACTTAGCGTGCCGGCCATTTTATTGATTCCTTTCAGCCAATGCCAAGGCCGTAATACTATGTTTATGGAAATCTTCCTTAGAATGCCATGGGCATAACGTTAGGTCTTTGCTTTTCCACTCACTTCAATGTGTTTAATCATAACAGTACGTCTTTGGCAGTGTTTGTAAGCCTTCATAATAATGTTAGTGATCAATTCCATCACTAGATATCGCCACAAGTACCAAAACACACTTCATTACATCCATTTTGCGGTTGTCTGCACCGCTCATAGCTCACATGTCTGGATTTGCATAGGTGTTTTCGGTTGTAAATTCTCAATTTTCACTAGTTTTATTTTCAAACATGGATGACGACAAGATATTTGCTGCTTTACATGAAGAATGGGGAGAGGAATCTGATATCGAATTTGATGACAGTGACAACGATCCTACTTATATTGAAGAACACAATGTTGATGAAGGTAAGAAGAAAGAGGATTTGTTTGTAGGTTATGTTTATAAAAAAAACTATTCAATTGAACTTACAAAAATTAGCTATCACCTATCAAACAGCTTTCTAATGCAACTAGGTAATTAAAAATTAGTGATAATAATATGGTATCCTCTGAATAGTTTTTTATTCATCATGATGCCAACTCACACTTGCATTTCTAACAATCAATGATATTTCATAGTTGTTGGCCATCTATTCATTTCAACTTAACAAATATTCGTGAAACTCAATTATAATTGTTCATGAAATTCAGTGTAATGTGGAAATATTATCTCAAATTGAATGAATTTATTCTATTTCACAAAATTGTAGCCTACTATAAAAAATGAACTTGTTAGCTTTTGAAATTCTATTGCAACTGTAAAAGTAATAAGTTTTTGTTATTTTATTTTGAGACTCTGAAGAAGGAAGTGATACCGAAAATGCAGAAGTGGCCATAGATGAAGAGATTGCAATGACAGAAGGAGATGAACCTCCAATTCGACCAAGAACTCCTGAAGCCCAGCAGCAGCCCAGAAGAACGCAGAATCAGGTAACCACTCTGGAAGAATGGAAGGAGGAAGATGCTAATATTCATCCAGACATTCTTGTGTATACTGGTGAGTCAGGACCTAAAGCAGAAGTTATTGAACTGGACAATGATAGTGAGATACATGAGTTGAGTTTTTTCATTTTTTTTTTTTTTTTTAGTAGAGACATAGTAATTCATTTCAAAGAGCAGACGAATCTCTATGAAAGGCAGGTAATCCAGAAAATGAGGCGACTCAATTTGATCAAGCCCAATAGTAGATTGGCTGACTGGAAAGCTGTAACCGTTGGTGGAATGTATAAATTCATAGGTATAATTCTGCATATGAGTGAAAGTGAGAGGCTGTCTATAGTGAGTCATTGGAGTAAAAATGCTGTTGTTTCTTGTAATTATTGTCCAAATATCATGAGTAAGAATAGATTCTTGTCCATACTTGCAAACTTCCATGTAAGTGATAACTCGAAAATGTTGAAAAAAGGTGAACCTGGGTTTGATCCATTGTTCAAGGTTCGACCACTCATAACGGCTTTTCAAAAAAAGTTCAAAGAATGCTATCAACCTCATGAGGATATAACAATTGACGAAGGTATGTGTCTATTCCGTGGGAGGGTTTATTTCAAGCAAAACATGCCACAGAAGCCGAGTAAGTATGGAATGAAGTTGTATATGCTATGTGAGTCAGATACTGGGTATGCCTGGAACTTCAATGTATTTTGTGGCCAGGAAAATTCAATTCCCATAGTTGTGGAGTGCCTACTTGATGATTCAGGGGGAAAGGGGCATACACTTTACACAGCCAGGAACTACACTAGCCCTGCTCTAGCAAAGCAATTAGAGAGTGTTCAAACAGGGCTGGTAGGTACTGTAAAAAAAAAAATCGAAGAGGCATGCCAAAAGACATTATCAATGGAAATATTCAACGTGATGAAATAATTCACAGATGAAGTGGCAACATTTTGGCCATAAGATGGAAGGATAAAAGAGATGTATACATGTTCAGTACGAGACACCATGCAGATATGATAGAGTATGTCGACAAAAGAGGTAAACAGAAAAGAAAGCCAGCAGCAGAGGTGAACTACAACAAAAAAAATTTGGAGTCAACTTATGTGACCAAAGGATGTCTTATGGTGCATTTTCTCACAAAACTGTGAAGTGGTGGCGAAAACTAGCATTCCATGTGATACTCATGTCAGTATCCAATGCCTGCATCATATTTTCCAAACTGGATGGGTGACCAATATCCATGAGTGATATGATTGTCGCAATTTGTGAAGACCTAGCTTTGTACCAGGAAGATACCAAACACCAACCAGGAAGTAGTGCAGGAGGATCTCAACTGACATGAATGTCAGGAAAACACTTCTTGGAAAGAATACCAATCAAACCAGGAAAAAAAGCAGTATCATTGTCTGGTGCCAAACTTTTCTCAAGAGAGAAGTACTCTTTCATAGAGGAAATTCGATGGTGACCTAATTTTACACTTTCTTCTTTGAACGGTGGTGCTACAACCTACAGGCCAGAAGGAAGGCGCCTTGTAGTTTCAGTAAAGAGTCTCCTGCAATATCAATGTGAAGGATCTTCTGGAGCGACGGTTGGAGCTTCTTCAGATTCCCAAAACTTGTGAATAACTCCATTGATTGGTTCTATACAAGAGAGTAAGGCTGTAACGGCTTCAGGCTGGCTGGCAGAATTACCCTTTCTGGTAACCACACAACCAAATTTTGTATTCAACACATGAGGCCCAGACTCAAACTTCAATAAGGTGTGCTCACTACATAAAATGTCAATGAAGCAATCAGCACCTATGATTAAATCAATCTTAGAAGATTCATAAAATCTCTCATCTGCTGATTTTAAATTTGCGAACTGTCTTAAGTCTTCTGAATTGAAACTTATGCTAGGTTGATTACATATTAGATTTGTGGACACTGTAGCAGAGGTACTCAATTTGAAGTGTGGTTGAAATGTAGATGAAATACTCAGGTCCACGTTTCTGTAGGTGATTAATGTTCGAGACCCAATTCCGACTATCCTTCTGTTAGAAGGTCTTGGTTTTAAGTGTAACTTGTTCATGAGTTCTCTAGTGATGACGGTGACTTGCAACCCAGAGTCAATCACCGCACGAGTGGTATGAGCGTGATTAAGTACATCTTTAAGCAATTTGAGGAGTCGGATACTGAAAGGCTGGTATCACATACATTAGAAGCGGAGTTTTCTACATAGACTGAGAAGACAACATTTGAGGTTCAGATCTGAGTGGCATTTTTTTAAAATGGAGTAAGGTGTCTCGAAGTGAAAGCTGAACTTCCAATACTTGCATTTCCGTGGGCGATGGGGATATCACCTTGTGGGTAATGACGGGCTTCACTGAAGTCTAACAAATAGACCGGGGCTTGATTAGGCAGTCCAAGGATGATGTTATCTGGCTTTATGTTTGAATGAACATAGCCATGACTGTGCAGGAATTCCAGAGCATTAATCTGAGAGATAAAAGCACAAACATGCTTAAAATAAGTCAGTATCTGCAAGTAGGTAATTCAAGAATACAATACAAATCTGATAAAGCTCACTCAAGCATTAAGAAATATGAAAAATGAATTCGAGAGATATATAGAAAAGTAGTTGATAGAGTTTTATTTCCTTAGGAACATATTATGGGAAGTATCCTTGATTACTTTTTAAGAATAATATTAAGCAAGGATCACAGAGAAAGTTCTTTTTCCCTATATTGCCAGTTGAAGATTATGCCTATTCGATATTGTTTTCGAGGTTCTAAAAGTTTTTAGAATGTCTTTGAATGTGCAAGAAATTTGTGATATTTCCCCCATTTTCACAGTCTCACATATGCAATGTTGTGTATCTTGTGGAAAACTTCAGATAAAAAATCCAAAAAGTAGTCAAGGTTGTGGTGAATTTTTCTCCTCTTTTCACTCCCATGATTATACTTCTGTTACCGTTCAAAAGTTACAGCCAATTGAATGATGATTTTTATTTTATCATTTTTCTTGCGATTTTACTGTTTAAAGAGTCTCTAAAAAGAGTAAAATACACAATAGAAACTTGAGATTGGTCTTAACACTTAGCGTGCCGGCCATTTTATTGATTCCTTTCAGCCAATGCCAAGGCCGTAATACTATGTTTATGGAAATCTTCCTTAGAATGCCATGGGCATAACGTTAGGTCTTTGCTTTTCCACTCACTTCAATGTGTTTAATCATAACAGTACGTCTTTGGCAGTGTTTGTAAGCCTTCATAATAATGTTAGTGATCAATTCCATCACTAGATATCGCCACAAGTACCAAAACACACTTCATTACATCCATTTTGCGGTTGTCTGCACCGCTCATAGCTCACATGTCTGGATTTGCATAGGTGTTTTCGGTTGTAAATTCTCAATTTTCACTAGTTTTATTTTCAAACATGGATGACGACAAGATATTTGCTGCTTTACATGAAGAATGGGGAGAGGAATCTGATATCGAATTTGATGACAGTGACAACGATCCTACTTATATTGAAGAACACAATGTTGATGAAGGTAAGAAGAAAGAGGATTTGTTTGTAGGTTATGTTTATAAAAAAAACTATTCAATTGAACTTACAAAAATTAGCTATCACCTATCAAACAGCTTTCTAATGCAACTAGGTAATTAAAAATTAGTGATAATAATATGGTATCCTCTGAATAGTTTTTTATTCATCATGATGCCAACTCACACTTGCATTTCTAACAATCAATGATATTTCATAGTTGTTGGCCATCTATTCATTTCAACTTAACAAATATTCGTGAAACTCAATTATAATTGTTCATGAAATTCAGTGTAATGTGGAAATATTATCTCAAATTGAATGAATTTATTCTATTTCACAAAATTGTAGCCTACTATAAAAAATGAACTTGTTAGCTTTTGAAATTCTATTGCAACTGTAAAAGTAATAAGTTTTTGTTATTTTATTTTGAGACTCTGAAGAAGGAAGTGATACCGAAAATGCAGAAGTGGCCATAGATGAAGAGATTGCAATGACAGAAGGAGATGAACCTCCAATTCGACCAAGAACTCCTGAAGCCCAGCAGCAGCCCAGAAGAACGCAGAATCAGGTAACCACTCTGGAAGAATGGAAGGAGGAAGATGCTAATATTCATCCAGACATTCTTGTGTATACTGGTGAGTCAGGACCTAAAGCAGAAGTTATTGAACTGGACAATGATAGTGAGATACATGAGTTGAGTTTTTTCATTTTTTTTTTTTTTTAGTAGAGACATAGTAATTCATTTCAAAGAGCAGACGAATCTCTATGAAAGGCAGGTAATCCAGAAAATGAGGCGACTCAATTTGATCAAGCCCAATAGTAGATTGGCTGACTGGAAAGCTGTAACCGTTGGTGGAATGTATAAATTCATAGGTATAATTCTGCATATGAGTGAAAGTGAGAGGCTGTCTATAGTGAGTCATTGGAGTAAAAATGCTGTTGTTTCTTGTAATTATTGTCCAAATATCATGAGTAAGAATAGATTCTTGTCCATACTTGCAAACTTCCATGTAAGTGATAACTCGAAAATGTTGAAAAAAGGTGAACCTGGGTTTGATCCATTGTTCAAGGTTCGACCACTCATAACGGCTTTTCAAAAAAAGTTCAAAGAATGCTATCAACCTCATGAGGATATAACAATTGACGAAGGTATGTGTCTATTCCGTGGGAGGGTTTATTTCAAGCAAAACATGCCACAGAAGCCGAGTAAGTATGGAATGAAGTTGTATATGCTATGTGAGTCAGATACTGGGTATGCCTGGAACTTCAATGTATTTTGTGGCCAGGAAAATTCAATTCCCATAGTTGTGGAGTGCCTACTTGATGATTCAGGGGGAAAGGGGCATACACTTTACACAGCCAGGAACTACACTAGCCCTGCTCTAGCAAAGCAATTAGAGAGTGTTCAAACAGGGCTGGTAGGTACTGTAAAAAAAAAAAATCGAAGAGGCATGCCAAAAGACATTATCAATGGAAATATTCAACGTGATGAAATAATTCACAGATGAAGTGGCAACATTTTGGCCATAAGATGGAAGGATAAAAGAGATGTATACATGTTCAGTACGAGACACCATGCAGATATGATAGAGTATGTCGACAAAAGAGGTAAACAGAAAAGAAAGCCAGCAGCAGAGGTGAACTACAACAAAAAAAATTTGGAGTCAACTTATGTGACCAAAGGATGTCTTATGGTGCATTTTCTCACAAAACTGTGAAGTGGTGGCGAAAACTAGCATTCCATGTGATACTCATGTCAGTATCCAATGCCTGCATCATATTTTCCAAACTGGATGGGTGACCAATATCCATGAGTGATATGATTGTCGCAATTTGTGAAGACCTAGCTTTGTACCAGGAAGATACCAAACACCAACCAGGAAGTAGTGCAGGAGGATCTCAACTGACATGAATGTCAGGAAAACACTTCTTGGAAAGAATACCAATCAAACCAGGAAAAAAAGCAGTATCATTGTCTGGTGCCAAACTTTTCTCAAGAGAGAAGTACTCTTTCATAGAGGAAATTCGATGGTGACCTAATTTTACACTTTCTTCTTTGAACGGTGGTGCTACAACCTACAGGCCAGAAGGAAGGCGCCTTGTAGTTTCAGTAAAGAGTCTCCTGCAATATCAATGTGAAGGATCTTCTGGAGCGACGGTTGGAGCTTCTTCAGATTCCCAAAACTTGTGAATAACTCCATTGATTGGTTCTATACAAGAGAGTAAGGCTGTAACGGCTTCAGGCTGGCTGGCAGAATTACCCTTTCTGGTAACCACACAACCAAATTTTGTATTCAACACATGAGGCCCAGACTCAAACTTCAATAAGGTGTGCTCACTACATAAAATGTCAATGAAGCAATCAGCACCTATGATTAAATCAATCTTAGAAGATTCATAAAATCTCTCATCTGCTGATTTTAAATTTGCGAACTGTCTTAAGTCTTCTGAATTGAAACTTATGCTAGGTTGATTACATATTAGATTTGTGGACACTGTAGCAGAGGTACTCAATTTGAAGTGTGGTTGAAATGTAGATGAAATACTCAGGTCCACGTTTCTGTAGGTGATTAATGTTCGAGACCCAATTCCGACTATCCTTCTGTTAGAAGGTCTTGGTTTTAAGTGTAACTTGTTCATGAGTTCTCTAGTGATGACGGTGACTTGCAACCCAGAGTCAATCACCGCACGAGTGGTATGAGCGTGATTAAGTACATCTTTAAGCAATTTGAGGAGTCGGATACTGAAAGGCTGGTATCACATACATTAGAAGCGGAGTTTTCTACATAGACTGAGAAGACAACATTTGAGGTTCAGATCTGAGTGGCATTTTTTTAAAATGGAGTAAGGTGTCTCGAAGTGAAAGCTGAACTTCCAATACTTGCATTTCCGTGGGCGATGGGGATATCACCTTGTGGGTAATGACGGGCTTCACCGAAGTCTAACAAATAGACCGGGGCTTGATTAGGCAGTCCAAGGATGATGTTATCTGGCTTTATGTTTGAATGAACATAGCCATGACTGTGCAGGAATTCCAGAGCATTAATCTGAGAGATAAAAGCACAAACATGCTTAAAATAAGTCAGTATCTGCAAGTAGGTAATTCAAGAATACAATACAAATCTGATAAAGCTCACTCAAGCATTAAGAAATATGAAAAATGAATTCGAGAGATATATAGAAAAGTAGTTGATAGAGTTTTATTTCCTTAGGAACATATTATGGGAAGTATCCTTGATTACTTTTTAAGAATAATATTAAGCAAGGATCACAGAGAAAGTTCTTTTTCCCTATATTGCCAGTTGAAGATTATGCCTATTCGATATTGTTTTCGAGGTTCTAAAAGTTTTTAGAATGTCTTTGAATGTGCAAGAAATTTGTGATATTTCCCCCATTTTCACAGTCTCACATATGCAATGTTGTGTATCTTGTGGAAAACTTCAGATAAAAAATCCAAAAAGTAGTCAAGGTTGTGGTGAATTTTTCTCCTCTTTTCACTCCCATGATTATACTTCTGTTACCGTTCAAAAGTTACAGCCAATTGAATGATGATTTTTATTTTATCATTTTTCTTGCGATTTTACTGTTTAAAGAGTCTCTAAAAAGAGTAAAATACACAATAGAAACTTGAGATTGGTCTTAACACTTAGCGTGCCGGCCATTTTATTGATTCCTTTCAGCCAATGCCAAGGCTGTAATACTATGTTTATGGAAATCTTCCTTAGAATGCCATGGGCATAACGTTAGGTCTTTGCTTTTCCACTCACTTCAATGTGTTTAATCATAACAGTACGTCTTTGGCAGTGTTTGTAAGCCTTCATAATAATGTTAGTGATCAATTCCATCACTAGATATCGCCACAAGTACCAAAACACACTTCATTACATCCATTTTGCGGTTGTCTGCACCGCTCATAGCTCACATGTCTGGATTTGCATAGGTGTTTTCGGTTGTAAATTCTCAATTTTCACTAGTTTTATTTTCAAACATGGATGACGACAAGATATTTGCTGCTTTACATGAAGAATGGGGAGAGGAATCTGATATCGAATTTGATGACAGTGACAACGATCCTACTTATATTGAAGAACACAATGTTGATGAAGGTAAGAAGAAAGAGGATTTGTTTGTAGGTTATGTTTATAAAAAAAACTATTCAATTGAACTTACAAAAATTAGCTATCACCTATCAAACAGCTTTCTAATGCAACTAGGTAATTAAAAATTAGTGATAATAATATGGTATCCTCTGAATAGTTTTTTATTCATCATGATGCCAACTCACACTTGCATTTCTAACAATCAATGATATTTCATAGTTGTTGGCCATCTATTCATTTCAACTTAACAAATATTCGTGAAACTCAATTATAATTGTTCATGAAATTCAGTGTAATGTGGAAATATTATCTCAAATTGAATGAATTTATTCTATTTCACAAAATTGTAGCCTACTATAAAAAATGAACTTGTTAGCTTTTGAAATTCTATTGCAACTGTAAAAGTAATAAGTTTTTGTTATTTTATTTTGAGACTCTGAAGAAGGAAGTGATACCGAAAATGCAGAAGTGGCCATAGATGAAGAGATTGCAATGACAGAAGGAGATGAACCTCCAATTCGACCAAGAACTCCTGAAGCCCAGCAGCAGCCCAGAAGAACGCAGAATCAGGTAACCACTCTGGAAGAATGGAAGGAGGAAGATGCTAATATTCATCCAGACATTCTTGTGTATACTGGTGAGTCAGGACCTAAAGCAGAAGTTATTGAACTGGACAATGATAGTGAGATACATGAGTTGAGTTTTTTCATTTTTTTTTTTTTTTTTTTAGTAGAGACATAGTAATTCATTTCAAAGAGCAGACGAATCTCTATGAAAGGCAGGTAATCCAGAAAATGAGGCGACTCAATTTGATCAAGCCCAATAGTAGATTGGCTGACTGGAAAGCTGTAACCGTTGGTGGAATGTATAAATTCATAGGTATAATTCTGCATATGAGTGAAAGTGAGAGGCTGTCTATAGTGAGTCATTGGAGTAAAAATGCTGTTGTTTCTTGTAATTATTGTCCAAATATCATGAGTAAGAATAGATTCTTGTCCATACTTGCAAACTTCCATGTAAGTGATAACTCGAAAATGTTGAAAAAAGGTGAACCTGGGTTTGATCCATTGTTCAAGGTTCGACCACTCATAACGGCTTTTCAAAAAAAGTTCAAAGAATGCTATCAACCTCATGAGGATATAACAATTGACGAAGGTATGTGTCTATTCCGTGGGAGGGTTTATTTCAAGCAAAACATGCCACAGAAGCCGAGTAAGTATGGAATGAAGTTGTATATGCTATGTGAGTCAGATACTGGGTATGCCTGGAACTTCAATGTATTTTGTGGCCAGGAAAATTCAATTCCCATAGTTGTGGAGTGCCTACTTGATGATTCAGGGGGAAAGGGGCATACACTTTACACAGCCAGGAACTACACTAGCCCTGCTCTAGCAAAGCAATTAGAGAGTGTTCAAACAGGGCTGGTAGGTACTGTAAAAAAAAAAAATCGAAGAGGCATGCCAAAAGACATTATCAATGGAAATATTCAACGTGATGAAATAATTCACAGATGAAGTGGCAACATTTTGGCCATAAGATGGAAGGATAAAAGAGATGTATACATGTTCAGTACGAGACACCATGCAGATATGATAGAGTATGTCGACAAAAGAGGTAAACAGAAAAGAAAGCCAGCAGCAGAGGTGAACTACAACAAAAAAAATTTGGAGTCAACTTATGTGACCAAAGGATGTCTTATGGTGCATTTTCTCACAAAACTGTGAAGTGGTGGCGAAAACTAGCATTCCATGTGATACTCATGTCAGTATCCAATGCCTGCATCATATTTTCCAAACTGGATGGGTGACCAATATCCATGAGTGATATGATTGTCGCAATTTGTGAAGACCTAGCTTTGTACCAGGAAGATACCAAACACCAACCAGGAAGTAGTGCAGGAGGATCTCAACTGACATGAATGTCAGGAAAACACTTCTTGGAAAGAATACCAATCAAACCAGGAAAAAAAGCAGTATCATTGTCTGGTGCCAAACTTTTCTCAAGAGAGAAGTACTCTTTCATAGAGGAAATTCGATGGTGACCTAATTTTACACTTTCTTCTTTGAACGGTGGTGCTACAACCTACAGGCCAGAAGGAAGGTGCCTTGTAGTTTCAGTAAAGAGTCTCCTGCAATATCAATGTGAAGGATCTTCTGGAGCGACGGTTGGAGCTTCTTCAGATTCCCAAAACTTGTGAATAACTCCATTGATTGGTTCTATACAAGAGAGTAAGGCTGTAACGGCTTCAGGCTGGCTGGCAGAATTACCCTTTCTGGTAACCACACAACCAAATTTTGTATTCAACACATGAGGCCCAGACTCAAACTTCAATAAGGTGTGCTCACTACATAAAATGTCAATGAAGCAATCAGCACCTATGATTAAATCAATCTTAGAAGATTCATAAAATCTCTCATCTGCTGATTTTAAATTTGCGAACTGTCTTAAGTCTTCTGAATTGAAACTTATGCTAGGTTGATTACATATTAGATTTGTGGACACTGTAGCAGAGGTACTCAATTTGAAGTGTGGTTGAAATGTAGATGAAATACTCAGGTCCACGTTTCTGTAGGTGATTAATGTTCGAGACCCAATTCCGACTATCCTTCTGTTAGAAGGTCTTGGTTTTAAGTGTAACTTGTTCATGAGTTCTCTAGTGATGACGGTGACTTGCAACCCAGAGTCAATCACCGCACGAGTGGTATGAGCGTGATTAAGTACATCTTTAAGCAATTTGAGGAGTCGGATACTGAAAGGCTGGTATCACATACATTAGAAGTGGAGTTTTCTACATAGACTGAGAAGACAACATTTGAGGTTCAGATCTGAGTGGCATTTTTTTAAAATGGAGTAAGGTGTCTCGAAGTGAAAGCTGAACTTCCAATACTTGCATTTCCGTGGGCGATGGGGATATCACCTTGTGGGTAATGACGGGCTTCACTGAAGTCTAACAAATAGACCGGGGCTTGATTAGGCAGTCCAAGGATGATGTTATCTGGCTTTATGTTTGAATGAACATAGCCATGACTGTGCAGGAATTCCAGAGCATTAATCTGAGAGATAAAAGCACAAACATGCTTAAAATAAGTCAGTATCTGCAAGTAGGTAATTCAAGAATACAATACAAATCTGATAAAGCTCACTCAAGCATTAAGAAATATGAAAAATGAATTCGAGAGATATATAGAAAAGTAGTTGATAGAGTTTTATTTCCTTAGGAACATATTATGGGAAGTATCCTTGATTACTTTTTAAGAATAATATTAAGCAAGGATCACAGAGAAAGTTCTTTTTCCCTATATTGCCAGTTGAAGATTATGCCTATTCGATATTGTTTTCGAGGTTCTAAAAGTTTTTAGAATGTCTTTGAATGTGCAAGAAATTTGTGATATTTCCCCCATTTTCACAGTCTCACATATGCAATGTTGTGTATCTTGTGGAAAACTTCAGATAAAAAATCCAAAAAGTAGTCAAGGTTGTGGTGAATTTTTCTCCTCTTTTCACTCCCATGATTATACTTCTGTTACCGTTCAAAAGTTACAGCCAATTGAATGATGATTTTTATTTTATCATTTTTCTTGCGATTTTACTGTTTAAAGAGTCTCTAAAAAGAGTAAAATACACAATAGAAACTTGAGATTGGTCTTAACACTTAGCGTGCCGGCCATTTTATTGATTCCTTTCAGCCAATGCCAAGGCCGTAATACTATGTTTATGGAAATCTTCCTTAGAATGCCATGGGCATAACGTTAGGTCTTTGCTTTTCCACTCACTTCAATGTGTTTAATCATAACAGTACGTCTTTGGCAGTGTTTGTAAGCCTTCATAATAATGTTAGTGATCAATTCCATCACTAGATATCGCCACAAGTACCAAAACACACTTCATTACATCCATTTTGCGGTTGTCTGCACCGCTCATAGCTCACATGTCTGGATTTGCATAGGTGTTTTCGGTTGTAAATTCTCAATTTTCACTAGTTTTATTTTCAAACATGGATGACGACAAGATATTTGCTGCTTTACATGAAGAATGGGGAGAGGAATCTGATATCGAATTTGATGACAGTGACAACGATCCTACTTATATTGAAGAACACAATGTTGATGAAGGTAAGAAGAAAGAGGATTTGTTTGTAGGTTATGTTTATAAAAAAAACTATTCAATTGAACTTACAAAAATTAGCTATCACCTATCAAACAGCTTTCTAATGCAACTAGGTAATTAAAAATTAGTGATAATAATATGGTATCCTCTGAATAGTTTTTTATTCATCATGATGCCAACTCACACTTGCATTTCTAACAATCAATGATATTTCATAGTTGTTGGCCATCTATTCATTTCAACTTAACAAATATTCGTGAAACTCAATTATAATTGTTCATGAAATTCAGTGTAATGTGGAAATATTATCTCAAATTGAATGAATTTATTCTATTTCACAAAATTGTAGCCTACTATAAAAAATGAACTTGTTAGCTTTTGAAATTCTATTGCAACTGTAAAAGTAATAAGTTTTTGTTATTTTATTTTGAGACTCTGAAGAAGGAAGTGATACCGAAAATGCAGAAGTGGCCATAGATGAAGAGATTGCAATGACAGAAGGAGATGAACCTCCAATTCGACCAAGAACTCCTGAAGCCCAGCAGCAGCCCAGAAGAACGCAGAATCAGGTAACCACTCTGGAAGAATGGAAGGAGGAAGATGCTAATATTCATCCAGACATTCTTGTGTATACTGGTGAGTCAGGACCTAAAGCAGAAGTTATTGAACTGGACAATGATAGTGAGATACATGAGTTGAGTTTTTTCATTTTTTTTTTTTTTTTTTTTAGTAGAGACATAGTAATTCATTTCAAAGAGCAGACGAATCTCTATGAAAGGCAGGTAATCCAGAAAATGAGGCGACTCAATTTGATCAAGCCCAATAGTAGATTGGCTGACTGGAAAGCTGTAACCGTTGGTGGAATGTATAAATTCATAGGTATAATTCTGCATATGAGTGAAAGTGAGAGGCTGTCTATAGTGAGTCATTGGAGTAAAAATGCTGTTGTTTCTTGTAATTATTGTCCAAATATCATGAGTAAGAATAGATTCTTGTCCATACTTGCAAACTTCCATGTAAGTGATAACTCGAAAATGTTGAAAAAAGGTGAACCTGGGTTTGATCCATTGTTCAAGGTTCGACCACTCATAACGGCTTTTCAAAAAAAGTTCAAAGAATGCTATCAACCTCATGAGGATATAACAATTGACGAAGGTATGTGTCTATTCCGTGGGAGGGTTTATTTCAAGCAAAACATGCCACAGAAGCCGAGTAAGTATGGAATGAAGTTGTATATGCTATGTGAGTCAGATACTGGGTATGCCTGGAACTTCAATGTATTTTGTGGCCAGGAAAATTCAATTCCCATAGTTGTGGAGTGCCTACTTGATGATTCAGGGGGAAAGGGGCATACACTTTACACAGCCAGGAACTACACTAGCCCTGCTCTAGCAAAGCAATTAGAGAGTGTTCAAACAGGGCTGGTAGGTACTGTAAAAAAAAAAATCGAAGAGGCATGCCAAAAGACATTATCAATGGAAATATTCAACGTGATGAAATAATTCACAGATGAAGTGGCAACATTTTGGCCATAAGATGGAAGGATAAAAGAGATGTATACATGTTCAGTACGAGACACCATGCAGATATGATAGAGTATGTCGACAAAAGAGGTAAACAGAAAAGAAAGCCAGCAGCAGAGGTGAACTACAACAAAAAAAATTTGGAGTCAACTTATGTGACCAAAGGATGTCTTATGGTGCATTTTCTCACAAAACTGTGAAGTGGTGGCGAAAACTAGCATTCCATGTGATACTCATGTCAGTATCCAATGCCTGCATCATATTTTCCAAACTGGATGGGTGACCAATATCCATGAGTGATATGATTGTCGCAATTTGTGAAGACCTAGCTTTGTACCAGGAAGATACCAAACACCAACCAGGAAGTAGTGCAGGAGGATCTCAACTGACATGAATGTCAGGAAAACACTTCTTGGAAAGAATACCAATCAAACCAGGAAAAAAAGCAGTATCATTGTCTGGTGCCAAACTTTTCTCAAGAGAGAAGTACTCTTTCATAGAGGAAATTCGATGGTGACCTAATTTTACACTTTCTTCTTTGAACGGTGGTGCTACAACCTACAGGCCAGAAGGAAGGCGCCTTGTAGTTTCAGTAAAGAGTCTCCTGCAATATCAATGTGAAGGATCTTCTGGAGCGACGGTTGGAGCTTCTTCAGATTCCCAAAACTTGTGAATAACTCCATTGATTGGTTCTATACAAGAGAGTAAGGCTGTAACGGCTTCAGGCTGGCTGGCAGAATTACCCTTTCTGGTAACCACACAACCAAATTTTGTATTCAACACATGAGGCCCAGACTCAAACTTCAATAAGGTGTGCTCACTACATAAAATGTCAATGAAGCAATCAGCACCTATGATTAAATCAATCTTAGAAGAT
The DNA here is from genome assembly GCF_014356525.2 of Nilaparvata lugens. Taxonomy (NCBI): domain Eukaryota; kingdom Metazoa; phylum Arthropoda; class Insecta; order Hemiptera; family Delphacidae; genus Nilaparvata; species Nilaparvata lugens. The sequence goes on along the minus strand of NC_052518.1, from coordinate 92,131,455 downwards.
TCATAAAATCTCTCATCTGCTGATTTTAAATTTGCGAACTGTCTTAAGTCTTCTGAATTGAAACTTATGCTAGGTTGATTACATATTAGATTTGTGGACACTGTAGCAGAGGTACTCAATTTGAAGTGTGGTTGAAATGTAGATGAAATACTCAGGTCCACGTTTCTGTAGGTGATTAATGTTCGAGACCCAATTCCGACTATCCTTCTGTTAGAAGGTCTTGGTTTTAAGTGTAACTTGTTCATGAGTTCTCTAGTGATGACGGTGACTTGCAACCCAGAGTCAATCACCGCACGAGTGGTATGAGCGTGATTAAGTACATCTTTAAGCAATTTGAGGAGTCGGATACTGAAAGGCTGGTATCACATACATTAGAAGCGGAGTTTTCTACATAGACTGAGAAGACAACATTTGAGGTTCAGATCTGAGTGGCATTTTTTTAAAATGGAGTAAGGTGTCTCGAAGTGAAAGCTGAACTTCCAATACTTGCATTTCCGTGGGCGATGGGGATATCACCTTGTGGGTAATGACGGGCTTCACTGAAGTCTAACAAATAGACCGGGGCTTGATTAGGCAGTCCAAGGATGATGTTATCTGGCTTTATGTTTGAATGAACATAGCCATGACTGTGCAGGAATTCCAGAGCATTAATCTGAGAGATAAAAGCACAAACATGCTTAAAATAAGTCAGTATCTGCAAGTAGGTAATTCAAGAATACAATACAAATCTGATAAAGCTCACTCAAGCATTAAGAAATATGAAAAATGAATTCGAGAGATATATAGAAAAGTAGTTGATAGAGTTTTATTTCCTTAGGAACATATTATGGGAAGTATCCTTGATTACTTTTTAAGAATAATATTAAGCAAGGATCACAGAGAAAGTTCTTTTTCCCTATATTGCCAGTTGAAGATTATGCCTATTCGATATTGTTTTCGAGGTTCTAAAAGTTTTTAGAATGTCTTTGAATGTGCAAGAAATTTGTGATATTTCCCCCATTTTCACAGTCTCACATATGCAATGTTGTGTATCTTGTGGAAAACTTCAGATAAAAAATCCAAAAAGTAGTCAAGGTTGTGGTGAATTTTTCTCCTCTTTTCACTCCCATGATTATACTTCTGTTACCGTTCAAAAGTTACAGCCAATTGAATGATGATTTTTATTTTATCATTTTTCTTGCGATTTTACTGTTTAAAGAGTCTCTAAAAAGAGTAAAATACACAATAGAAACTTGAGATTGGTCTTAACACTTAGCGTGCCGGCCATTTTATTGATTCCTTTCAGCCAATGCCAAGGCCGTAATACTATGTTTATGGAAATCTTCCTTAGAATGCCATGGGCATAACGTTAGGTCTTTGCTTTTCCACTCACTTCAATGTGTTTAATCATAACAGTACGTCTTTGGCAGTGTTTGTAAGCCTTCATAATAATGTTAGTGATCAATTCCATCACTAGATATCGCCACAAGTACCAAAACACACTTCATTACATCCATTTTGCGGTTGTCTGCACCGCTCATAGCTCACATGTCTGGATTTGCATAGGTGTTTTCGGTTGTAAATTCTCAATTTTCACTAGTTTTATTTTCAAACATGGATGACGACAAGATATTTGCTGCTTTACATGAAGAATGGGGAGAGGAATCTGATATCGAATTTGATGACAGTGACAACGATCCTACTTATATTGAAGAACACAATGTTGATGAAGGTAAGAAGAAAGAGGATTTGTTTGTAGGTTATGTTTATAAAAAAAACTATTCAATTGAACTTACAAAAATTAGCTATCACCTATCAAACAGCTTTCTAATGCAACTAGGTAATTAAAAATTAGTGATAATAATATGGTATCCTCTGAATAGTTTTTTATTCATCATGATGCCAACTCACACTTGCATTTCTAACAATCAATGATATTTCATAGCTGTTGGCCATCTATTCATTTCAACTTAACAAATATTCGTGAAACTCAATTATAATTGTTCATGAAATTCAGTGTAATGTGGAAATATTATCTCAAATTGAATGAATTTATTAAGCAATCAGCACCTATGATTAAATCAATCTTAGAAGATTCATAAAATCTCTCATCTGCTGATTTTAAATTTGCAAACTGTCTTAAGTCTTCTGAATTGAAACTTATGCTAGGTTGATTACATATTAGATTTGTGGACACTGTAGCGGAGGTACTCAATTTGAAGTGTGGTTGAAATGTAGATGAAATACTCAGGTCCACGTTTCTGTAGGTAATTGATGTTCGAGACCAAATTCTGACTATCCTCCTGCTAGAAGGTCTTGGTTTAAAATTTAACTTGTTCATGAGTTCTCTAGTGATGAGTGGTATGAGCATGACTAAATACATCAAACACAATAACTTGAGCAGTACCCAACAAGCAATTTGAGGAGTCAGATACTGAAAGGCTGATATCACATACATTAGAAGCGGATTTTTCTACATAGACTGAGAAGACAACATTTGAGATTGAGATCTGAGTGGCATTCTTCAAAATGGAGTAAGGTGCCTCGAAGTGAAAGCTGAACTTCCAATACTTGCATTTCCATGGGCGATGGGGATGTCACCTTGTGGGTAATGACGGGCTTCACCGAAGTCTAACGAATAGACCAGGGCTTGATTAGGCAGACCAGGGATGATGTTATCTGGCTTTATCTCTGAATTAACATAGCCATGACTGTGCAGGAATTCCAGGGCATCAATCTGAGAGAGAACAAACATGCTCACAATGTCAAACAAGTCAGACCCTAATGTCACTTTTTTGAGTGTATGGTTTTCTCACCAAATAATAGCTCAGATCGGTCATAGAGCGTTCAGACCTATCTGTCATAAAAGTGACATCTCTAACGAATCGAGTGAAGCAGTCAAACAAGTGCTGCCATCTTCAGGGACGCTTAGAAACTAGTTTCAGTTTCACGTTTCTTCAAAAGTGATGGCGTCCACGTCCAAAGCAGGTAATTATGCATATAACTATTTCTTTTTTCAAGATAGAATGCATTTTATAACGTGGAATTAAAGACCAAATTCTCCTTTTTCCAATGGTGTGTGTATTTTGATGTTTGATTGAGAATAAAGGTTTTTATAAGAGTTTGAAATACGACCCTCACTTTTATGAGGTCTGGGACTAGACTCTTCTAATGATACTGGTCCATCTAACCTGAAATGTTAAAATCTTTTCAACTCAGCTGAGCAATCAAGAAACACAAAATCGGATTTGTATTACTAATTGATGAATGGGTTGTTATTTTTCTTAATTTTGAAAATGAGCGCTATTTTCAAATTGGAATGATTGTAATAATTATTATTTCTCTGGTGGAAAGTCAACTCTGAGTTATCTGAATTTTGATAGTTCCTGTGATGAAATCTAAATTTGAAATCCATTCTTTGCTTGATGTTATTCCAAATTGAGAAATTTACAATATAAAATGCTTTATTTTCAGATCCTAATTTCAATTTCCTCATGGACGATGAATTGATACTGGAACTATTGGATGCATCTGACATTGAAGAATTAGAGGATGAAGATGATGGGGACATAACACAGGTTCCAGTCCTCCAACCTGCTCTGCCACCTGACGACAGCTCTGATGAGGAGATTGATGAGTGTCCATCACCTCCTGATTCGAACACTCCTCTCATTGAGCGAATCCAGCATTGCATTCGATGGAGACACAAGGAGTGGACTGACCCACAGCTGGAAACTGGACAAGGTATACCAGGACTAGATTAGATTCTAAGACCAAACCTTTTCTTTTGTTCCAGGTTCCAGACCTGTTGAATCCTGGACAGTATTTTGAGAAGTATTTTCCGGATGATTTCATTCAACAAGTTTCTGGTTTCACTAATCAGTATTGCTTACAAGAATCTGGAAAGGTTTTAGGTACTAGTCCAAGTGAAATTAAGAAGTTGATTGGAGCTCATATAATTATGGGGACCATCCACTATCCAAGAATAAGGATGTATTGGGATAGAACATACAACCTCCCACTCATTTCGGAAAGCATGACACGTGACCGTTTTTTTTCTCTGAGAGTCAATCTTCACTTCGTTGACAATAATGCTGTGACAGATGAGGAGAAGAAAAATAGACTTTGGAAGGTCCAACCAATAATTACTACTGTATGTAATGCCTGCCAAGCCATCCCACGCACAAAATTACAGTGTAGATGAGCAAATGATACCCTTCACTGGTAGATGTTCACTCAAACAATACGTCAAAAACAAACCTAGGCCTGTTGGTTTGAAGAACTTTGTATGTACAACTTCCAAAGACTTAGTTGTAGATTTTGAGGTGTATCAAGGAAAATCTACTCCAATGCAAGACACTGGTCTTGGTCTAGGCCCAAATGTAGTGTTGCATCTAGTTCAGACTCTACCACTGAATTCAATGTTATACTTTGATCGATATTTCACAACCATTCCTCTGTTGGATGCTCTGAAAAGAAAGGGAATATATGGGACAGGAACAATAATGACAAACAGAGTGAAGAAGGTTAATTTCAAACCTGATAGAACAATAATTCGTGGTGAGGCTGAGGAAATTTGTCGACATGATGATGAAGTATGTTTGATTTGGTGGAAAGACTCCAAAGTTGTAACCATGGCGTCCACTGTCCATGGGAAACAACCAGAAGTTGAAGTGAGGTGATGGGAAAAGAAAGAGAAAAGATTCATTAACATTTCATGTCCAAATTCAGTAAAAAAGTACAATGAAAAAATGGGTGGTGTTGATATTTGTGACCAACAGATGGAGGCTTATCGTACATTTTTTAAAACAAAAAAGTGGACTCTTAAAACTGCCATTCACTTGATTGATGTTGCAACAGTAAACAGTTGGATGGAGTACAGAGAAGCAGCAAAAAAGAACCAGATCCCAAGAAAGCAGATTCATGACTTATTATCTTTCCGTCTTGCACTTGGAGAAAAACTACTTCAATCAACTGATTCAACTCCATTTCAAGAAGATATTTGTCCACCAGCAAAAAAGTTGTGCTCTGCTCTTCCCTGCCATGAAAAGAAGACCGACAGATTTCATCACTGGCCAACGATGGACAAAATACCAGACCCATTGATGTGTCGTTTTCGGGGGTGCAAAAGTAGAACGAAGAATCGATGTAAGAAGTGCAATGTCTACTTATGTCATTTGACAAAAAAAAATTGCTTTGAAAACTTTCACATCGGTGTTGAATAAGAACAATAATAAGTAACTTGTTTATTTTGAATGTGTCAAGTTTTTCAGTGAATACTGTATTGTGTACACATTTCAAAATAATTTCCAATGAATAGTTAGATCAGAATCAAAGGAATATTTTATTATCACCCATTGTACTCCATAACACTCAATAATTGAACTACTACAGCTTCCTATTTTATTAGATAACCAAGAGAAATTGTTGAATGCTTCTCAGGATGTAAAGGTAAGCAAATATTTTTCCACATATAACTTCGGTGGCATTGAGACCCAGGCCTCACAAAAGTGAGGCCATTGGAAAATGGTGATGGAGGGGGGGGGTAATTGATAAACACTGTCAAATTTGATTATTTGACATATTTTTCAGTAGGAAGACAAGAGGATTTGTTTTTATTTATGGGTTTTCACCCCCAGGTCTGAAAGGGCTAACTGCAAGTTAGGTACCTCAAGAATACAATACAAATCTGATAAAGCTCACTCAAGCATTAAGAAATATGAAAAATGAATTCGAGAGATATAGAAAAGTAGTTAATAGAGTTTTATTTCCTTAGGAACATATTAAGGGAAGTATCCTTGATTACTTTTCAAGAATAATATTAAGCAAGGATCGCAGAGAAAGTTCTTTTTCCCTATATTGCCAGTTGAAGATTATACCTATTTGATATTGTTCTTGAGGTTCTAAAAGTTTTTAGAATGTCTTTGAATGTGCGAGACAAAAAATTATAACACTGAATGAAGTAACACAAATTAAGAGTTCAGAAAAGTCTGTTACAACACTGGAACATTTTCCTGGTGCTGTAGATCTGTATACGTTTTAATTATTAATGGGAAGCACAATCACACAATTCACTGCATGCTTCATGAACCCACTTGCGGTGTGAAGTGTCATCACTCTGGTGACATTATTGGTGACAGGATGGATCGCTTCGACTATTGCCAATGGTCACTGGGTTAGTGAAGTGTTCAGATTTTTTAGGCAGTAGTGGAGAATGCTTCACATTATATGCAAGTGCTGAGTTGCATAGCCAACCGCCCACCTGGTGCATTTCATGAGTGTGGTATTGTTTGCACATAACATTGTCTGGTGCCAATGCACATAACATTGTCTGGTGCCAATCTTTTCTCAAGAGAGAAGTACTCTTTCATAGAGGAAATTCGATTGTAGTTTCAGTAAAGAGTCTCCTGCAATATCAATGTGAAGGATCTTCTGGAGCGACGGTTGGAGCTTCTTCAGATTCCCAAAACTTGTGAATCACTCCATTGATTGGTTCTATACAAGAGAGTAAGGCTGTAACGGCTTCAGGCTGGCTGGCAGAATTACCCTTTCTGGTAACCACACAACCAAATTTTGTATTCAACACATGAGGCCCAGACTCAAACTTCAATAAGGTGTGCTCACTACATAAAATGTTGATGAAGCAATCAGCACCTATGATTAAATCAATCATTGAAGATTCATAAAATCCCTCATCTGCTGATTTTAAATTTGCAAACTGTCTTAAGTCTTCTGAATTGAAACTTATGCTAGGTTGATTACATGTTAGATTTGTGGACACTGTAGCGGTGGTACTCAATTTGAAGTGTGGTTGAAATGTAGATGAAATACTCAGGTCCACGTTCCTGTAGGTAATTGATGTTCGAGACCAAATTCTGACTATCCTCCTGCTGGAAGGTCTTGGTTTTAAATGTAACTTGTTCATGAGTTCTCTAGTGATGATGGTGACTTGCGACCCAGAGTCAATTACCGCACGAGTGGTATGAGCATGATTAAATACATCAAACACAATAACTTGAGCAGTACCCAACAATCAATTTGAAGAGTCGGATGCAGAAAGGCTGGTATCACATATATTAGAAGCAGAGTTTTCTACATTAAGACTGAGTAGACAACATTTGAGGTTCAGATATGAGCGGAATTTTTTCAAAATGGAGTACAGTGTGATGACCAGTTGAGCTACAAGTTTTGCAAGATTTATTGTAGTGGCATAATTTTCTATTATGGTTGCCATGACAAGCAAAGCAAAGTTTCAATCTCTAAACAGCATCATATCTTTCTTTGATGGTCATTTTGAATAATTTTGGACAAGAATAGATGTGGTGATCATTTGATCAACAAACGTTACATGAGGTGTTACCTTTTCTATTCACGTTTGGGTGATCATTGATGAGCAAAAGTTACATGAGGTGTTACCTTTTCTATTCACGTTTGAATTTTCAGAGTCTGAGTTTGCATTTGAAGTGCTAGAATTAAATATATTTTTTGGCTTATCGATATTAGAATTAGATTTAACTGATGTGGATGTTCCGGTTGCATTGTTAAGTTCATTAGTTCTTGACTTTTTGATCAAAAAATCTAGTAAAGATTTACACTTTGGTATTTCATTAGGCAACAATGACGATTCAAATTCATACCGAGTTTTCATGTCAATTTTCCTCAACATAATTGATAGTTTTACAAAATCGAAATGATCATCAATTTGTTGACCCTTTATGACTCAATTCCCGCTTGATTCACATCAATGAATTGCCGATTTAAAAATTGATTTAAATCTTACATTCAGATCCTGTAAATTCATGTAAGATTGAATTTTGTCATTAAAATTCATGTTGTGTATCAATTTATGTGATAAGCCCACTGATATTAATGTTGATGTACCATAAATTCTGTCTCCTATAATTATAATACATGTGGCATCAACTATTACTATTTGTGGTACCTGATTCACAGGTTGCAGCTTTACAAAAAGAGTCCACATTATTCAGGTTTGAAATTTAACAATAAACTACCTTCAACTATGAAAAATTTAGAATGAAACAAATTTCAACAAATATGGAAGACTCACGTTTTGATGGGATCTCTTATAACAGATTGGATGAATGTTTTGAAGACTTCTTGACTGATCTTTACTGACCTACATAGTCAACTCGTATTCTGTAGTATTTTTAACTAGTATTTCATTACTAAACAAATTATGTTGTCTGTATTTGTTGATTTATGTTGATTGTATTTGATTAATTCTATTATTGCATTATATATTCTGAGTATATATATATATATATATATATATATAATATATATATATATATATATATATATATATATATATTACATTTGAGTGTTTCGCGGATGGATATATTATATGTAAAGGAATTAACCGGGTACATCCGTTTGTTTTGACTTACTTGAGTCTGACGTTTCGTCGCCATCGCAGACGACATCTTCTGAGGGTGGCGTCGAAATCCACACGTGTCAGAAGATGTCGTCTGCGATGGCGACGAAATGTCAGACTCAAGTAAGTCAAAACAAACGGATGTACCCGGTTAATTCCTTTACATATATATATATATTCATATATATATAAGTTATATATATTATTATATACAACTTATATATATATATATAAGTTATATGAGTGAAAACTTAGGTGCTAGACCACTGCACCGTGCACTCAAAGATTGGATGCTCTGAAAAACTCAGACGAAATAAGGAGCAATTTGAACCTATTGCTAGAGTAACAATTATAATAATAATAATCCAAGTTTGGCCCCTTCAAATCTCCTGGGGGGATGGCACAATACTAGCTACGTTGCAGCAAGGATCAAAAGCTCTATTAGTTCTCTTGTGTGAACTTGAATCAAGTGCTCCTTCATCACATCGCGGCATGACCACGACAACTGTTTAATCTCAAAAAGATTTTATTGGAATAATTTCACTTTAGATGTGATGGACTTTATAAAAAAATGTAAAAATTGTCAAAACGTTAATCCAGAAAATATTAAAATGGTTCCCAAGTTGCAGCCCGTGCCTTGGCCAACAAAGCTGATGTGTCAAATAGGGATAGACATAGTCCATATGCCTGAGTCAGGGGGGATGAAGTATATTGTAGTTGCTATAGATTATTTCACGAAATGGACAGAGGCAAAAGCCCTGCCAAGTAAAGATGCTAATGAAATAGCCAAGTTTTTGTAAGAAATAGTGTGCCAACACGGCTGCTCATTGATCCAAATTAATGACCAGGGTAGGAAATTCGTTAATATAGTTTCCAAAGGATTAAAGAGTTTCATAAACTCACGGGCACGGCTCAATGAACAACTTCTGCCTATCATCCACAAGCCAATGGTAGAGTGTGAAAATAGAACTATTAAAACATTTCTTTTGAAAACCTTGTATGATATAATTGAACACAAGGCCGCATCGTAGTACAGGATATTCTCCATTTTTTTTTTTTTTTTGGTTATATATGTTCGAGAGCCCAATTTACCAGTAGATATTAGGGTGGATAAGAACATAGTAGATTTATTGAGAGAACAGAACTCAGTTTTAGATATTAAGGCATTCGATGATCATTTAGAGGATGTAGTTGAATTGAAAAAAAAAATGTTGAAAATATGGCTAAGAAAATCATTGAGAGAGAGAGCAGAAAATTCAAGAAGATTATTTCGATAGACGCCATCACATTTTTAGTAGTAAAATAAGTGAGGGAGTCCAGGTGCTAGTTAGGGGTCTAAACAGAGATGATAGAAATGGTGGCTGGAGGGAGATGCCATGGAATGGACCCATTATAGTACAAAGAATAATAAATAATAGTTGTATTTTACAAACATTCATTTCAATAGTTATTTTTCATCAAATGTTGAATTTTTTGTGTGTTTTTGTGTAGGAAAGTATGGATGTGGATAGTGAGGAAGCGAAACTTCCTGCCCAGTTCACGCATATATTGCAGAAGGATGCATTTATTGTATTCTGAGTGCTATGCAAGCTCTCTATGAAGCTGTTGCCTGATGGTCAACCAGACCCCAAGTAGGAATAATTCTACTCATTTATTCAATTATACATAACCCAAAAGTTTGACAGTAGTTTATAACATAAGATAAACCACCAATAACGATGAATAAACTACTGAATAATTTCACAAAATATTTTGATATGAAAAAAATGTAATGTAAAATAGAGCAGCGAAGATAAATGAACAACAAAGACTTGAAGACAGAAAAACCTTACCTCAAAAATGTTCATTCGAAGCCTTTAGCTGATGACACAGCATGTCTGTACAGACATGTTGGACAGGCTTGTAGGATCGTTGCTGAAAAAAGTAGCCTACTTTAGTAGGCTACTTTCACACGATAGGAGACGTGCAACTTGAACACTGATCAGTGTTCACGTTTTTTTGTCGAAGTACATTGAGTCAAATCGTGTCTTTCACATGGTGACCCCGAGCCAGGAACCTCCTTTTGTCACGTCTTTTCCCCTCGAGGCAAGCAGAAACCGGCTTGGTGTAGAATCACATGGTAATTCTACGTCTCTCCGGTCACCACTTTTTCTCAAAAACTATCTTTCTTGAAAATGAAGATAAAAAGATTCTGATTTCAGATTTGGATTCAGCGACCCCAAATTCTTTAAAGCGTAAGTCCCGTTTTCGAAAATATCCGAAAACAAGGAATTTATGGCTGTTTTTAATAAAGCTTTCTATTATCATATAATTATACGGTAAAAACGAACAGGTACTGTACTATACAGTACGTATGTACTGTAGCTATTATAATACAACTAACACTGTATTCGTGTAGGAAATTTGGTGGGATATTTTTCTTGATTTCTGAAAATACCCAAAAATAAGGGAGTAAGATAACTTTGAAAAACCAACGTTTTCCTGCCGATTGACAAAACAGATTAAAAATTATTCCAAGACATATTATTTATTATGTCTTGAACCAAAAACGTGTAACAGATATCCAGATCACTATTCAAGCAATCAAGCTTTTCATAAATTAATTTGTCTCCTCATGGCAGTAGGTTTGCGCCCAACGTTTTCACTTGAACATTTCTGTGATAATCATTAAATTATGATAGAACACATTATCGTATTGATCTTCTAAATCCAGTTACATGCACATCGATTTCCGTAAAATTGATTTTTACCGTTCCTATGAACTCTACCAGGTTCAGCGAAACTTGTTAAATATCATTATGTTTGATTCAACAGAATTCATAAGAACGGCAAAAAATCGAACAACAAAAAAGCCGAAGTTTGTGTCGACGGTATACGACATAGAAAGCAAAAGCTCGCGCTTGGTCCATAGTTCAGTTCTACGACTGAGGATTCAGCGCAGCGACTAAAATCGACAAGCCATGATTATGTTAATCACTACTCATATAATACAAAGTATAGAGCTGCTTTTTACTATGATACATGGTTTTCATTCTTTAATGAAAATAAAACGAGATTCCGGTGTCAATAGCATCAAAGTCGCCAGGCTGGTCTGGACTATTCATGACTTTCTCAGTATGCATTATCCACTCAGCAGTTCTAATACAAACACAGACATCAGTTTCGTTTTAGTTGGAATGGAATGACATTTTTTATTCTTTCAGTTCCTATTATTACCATAGATCGATTCAGATCACCACAATGTTTATACTGTATGTTCATAATAGATTTTTCTGATTGTTGCAAAGAAATAATTATTGGTATATTCAACTATTTGAACCTGATAAATTAGATTGTTGAATGACAATTGAAATTCAGTGAAGTTTACTTGTCCTTTTCCTCATATTTTATTCGGTGATAAGTAGAGATGATTTATGAGTTCATATTTGGATTCATCTTTTCAAAGTTTAATTTTTTTTTTGAACTTTTAAAAATTAAAAATTTTCATGTTTAAACTTTTTAGGTGTTTGAAAACTTCTTAAAACCTTTGCCTGTCTCTTTGTGAGGCAGAAGTATTGTTATCTTTGTACGTTTACTATATAATCATATGATAATGGAAAGCTATATTAAAAACAGCTATAACTCCCTTGTTTTCGGGTATTTTTGAAAATGGGACATTGAATTTGGGGTATCTGAATCCAAATCCGAAATCTTCTATCTATATTTTTAAGGAAGTTGGACTTTCAGAAAAAGTGATGAGTCATACTTTCAGAAATAATGGTATTTTCAGAAATCAAGAAAAATATCCCACCAAATTTCCTACACGAATACAGTGTTAGTTGTATTATAGCTACAGTACATACGTACTGTATAGTACAGTACCTGTTCGTTTTTATCGTATAATTATATGATAATAGCAAGGTTTTAAAAAACAGCCATAACTTCCTTGTTTTCGGATATTTTCGAGAACGGGACTTACGCTTTAAAGAATTTGGGGTCGCTGAATCCAAATCTGAAATCAGAATCTTTCTATCTTCATTTTCAAGAAAGATAGTTTTTGAGAAAAAGTGGTGACCGGAGAGACGTAGGTAGAATCACCATGTGAAAGTGACGATTTGTCCGCTAGTATCTCGATCCAAGCCGGTTTCTGCATGCCTCGAGGGGAAAAGACGTGACAAAATGAGGTTCCTGGCTCGGGGTCACCATGTGAAAGACACGATTTGACTCAATGTACTTCAACAAAAAAACGTGAACACTGTTCAGTGTTCAAATTGCACGTCTCCTATCACGTGAAAGTGTCACCGTCAACTGGAACCGATTCCGTCCGAAGTAGCATCAGCCGAAAACTACCGAACTCGTCCGAACGATCCCCAGACAAAGAAATATATAGATGTTCGTCCAATGCAACAGGTTCATACGTCCGTGCACGGCCGTCTCCGGCCGATCACGTTTCCGATCCGAATTGAATGGGATTTTCCGGCTCTATCCGTCCGAAGTCGAGCTGAGACAACATCATCCTAACTTAAAAATTGTTTCACAGTCTTGTCTGTTTTTGAACTTGTTCTGTTTTATAAATCTTTTTTATTATCATTGTGAGTAAACACACACAGGAGAATGACTTTCCCTACTAACTAGCTTGCCACTTCACTTTCTGGCAACCACTGCCAACTACTGAAGTAGACTGACGAAAACGGTTCCAATGGACGACCAATGGTCCGATTCAACGGCCGAACGGACGGTTGAATACGGTTCCAGTATGTAGGAAGGAGAAAATATTGAAGAAAATACAAAACATGACAAATTTTGCCCATCTTTTGGAAGAAAGGAGCACGCGGAGGAGGGAACAACATTTTGGTCACCATCGTGGATTAGGATAATCATGATATAATTATTATAAAATTTGCAAACTAATGATTAGTATTTTAGATAGAATTTGTTCAATTTACAGTTTGCGCTAAAACAGCCCTAGGGCCCCTAACAGATCAGGCAGGCAGGCAGGCTGATTATTTATGTGGATGGTTCAACCAGGGGTCTAGAGGGCGGATCCCCCTGGCTAGACGGATAAGGCGAGCGAAGCGAGCCTGCCGGCTAGTTTATTTAATAATTACATCCAAAACATCTTGTGCTCATGACACAGAATGTTCCATTAAAGATAGACAGGAATTTCCTTAATAAGCAATCAAAGTTCTTATCGGCTGAGCAAGACTCATTAAAATTCATGTTGTGTATCAATTTATTTGATAAGCCCACTGATATTAATGTTGATGTACGATAAATTCCTTCTCCCATAATAACAATACATGTGGCATTAACTATTACTATTTGTGGTACCTGATTCACAGGTTGCAGCTTTACAAAATGAGTTCACATTATACAGGTTTGAAACTTAACAATACTTAACAAATATTGAAGACTCACTTTTCGATGAGATCTCTTATAACAGATTGGATGAATTTTTGAAGACCTCTTGACTCATCTTTGCTGACCTGTGATTAATTTGATTTTGATTAAATTTTCTTCCTGGAGACTCTTCAAAGAGTATAGGAAATCGTCGATGACGATATTTTTCGTACCATTATTTGTAGCATTTTTGGTACATTATTTGTACCATCTATTAGCATGATTTTATTTTAACTCATAGTAAAAAAAAAACAGATGTGGGGCTCAGATGACCTTCAAAACCGTGTACGTGCCCAAAGGTATAGGCGTACCGGGAAAAATGTAATACCTGTAAAGCACATACTGATACCAGAAAACTGTATTCTAAAAGATGTAACTGTAATTTGTTTCACATAATATAAGAGAGTATGTGTGAGTGTGAGTTGCAATTCTAATAAGTGCAAATACTGTTTCGAGTTATTTTTAGGTGTACTAAGGTCTAAAGTGCAGGGACACACGATCCGGCGACATCGCCGTCCGGTTGCAAGAAGTACACAGGAAGGCATGGGGCAGAACACACGACGCCGGCGACGGCGAAAACGCCGGCCCGGCGAGAAATTGACCCGGCGATATCGCCGGGTATTCTCTACTTCGCCGTCCGGTTTTGCCGCCGGAAAGCAGTAGCAGGGCATTGTACTATATGGAGATGAACACACGACACGGCGAAAACGCCGGACGGCGCTGTCCCCACCCATGCCACTTCTTTATTTATTAACATTTGACGGCGCTGTCCCCACCCATGCCACTTCTTTATTTATTAACATTTGTAAAGTAACAAATGGGTAGGGTATGGTTACAAGGGTAGGTTACAAGGGTAGGGTTGTAAGGGTAGCTGCTACGATATTTTTCTTCTGCAGGGTTTGCAACACTGATTCAACCCTGATTCAACTGGTTGTGTTGCCCTTTTTTCGTTCAATGTCGAGTATAATATTGTTGTTACTGTCTAGTTTCCAATTTGTCTTCATTTTGGCAAAGCATTGAAAACAATGACCTCCAGTTGCCTCCTGCAAAACCTTTGAATGGTGCAATGGAACCTGATGTTCCATATTTTTTAATTGGTGACGAAGCTTTTGGACTCAATATGCACTTACAAAAACCGTTTGGAGGAAAGCAGTTGACTGTCAAAAAAAGAATTTTCAATTACCGACTCAGCCGGGCCAGACGTTATGTAGAGTGTGCCTTTGGCATCCTATCAAATAAGTGGAGAATTTTTCATCGACCACTCAACTTCAGACCAGAGTTCAGTGTTTCTGTTGTTAAAGCATGTGTGGTACTTCATAATTTTGTAAGAGTGCGAGATGGTTGGAATTATGAGGACACACTGGATATTTTTGGGTTTGAAGATTTTGATATGCAACAGAAGTTACACTATTCACAGATAATTTCCACACCAGCATTGACCTCGCTCATGAACTGAATAAGATCAAAACACATTTGACTGGAACTCTACGAGCAAATCGAAAGGAGAATTCAAAGGAGTTGGTGAAACAAAAATTGAAGACTGGAGAATTGTAACTCTCAAAAGCTCTACAAATATCATGGTCACAAAGTGAAAAGATAGGAAGAGAAATACTTTTGCCCAGTACAATAGACTCTGCCGGAATGATTGAAGTGAGAACTAACCATACCCCAAGCATATTGTTCAGTATTATAACAAATTGTTTTTATTAGTTAATCCCAAAAAGAGAAAATTTATGGAGTTTGGTTCTAAAAACTATTTCTTTAACGATGTGGTTAAGTGGTAGAGTGGACAGTATTGTCCAAACTTTGCCACATCAACAAAAATAAACAAGTCAGTCTATTCTATTCTATTCTTTGAGCCGGCAACTAGTATTGGAGACACAATAGTTGAAAACTTTTATCTCCCGTAATCCCCGATCAGAATCAGTGACTGAACCCATGAGTCAGTGATGAGCGCTTTGGTAAGAGATCCATTTTCATCCTGACTAAATTCATATTACAACAGCTAAATTTTGAATGAATTACACATATGATAAAATCCCTAAAACAATAGAAATACATGTGTTTTATGATTGAAGTGAACAGAAAAATTTAGCAATCTCAAATTATTTTTTCTTAATCCTGGGATTGTCATCCCTATCCATGACTCAGTGAAGAGCGCTTTGGTAAGAGAATTATGATCATCTTTACCAATCATTATGTTCATGATATCTCCTTCATGAACACATCCATGTAGAGTTATGTCACCTCCATGTATAGCCATGGATAAATTTAGCTATAAAATACTAAAAATGTCTCCTTGAGCTCAGCTCAAAGTTTATTCTCCCTTATAGGTATAGTAGGTACACATTAATAAAATTAAAAAAAGGACATGAAAAATATAATCATTAATTTTTTTCACTTATCAAATTTCAACTTAATTCCAGATTGACCCATGTGTTTTATGATTGAACTGAACAGAAAAAATTACCCATCTCAAATTAGTTTTTCTTAATCATGGGATTGTCATCCCTATCTATGACTCAGTGAAGAGCGCTTTGGTAAGAGATCTATTATCATCTTTACTAATCATTATGTTCATTAAGGGGATACGTATTAAATACTCATGACACTTTCGTGTTTTTATTTTTACTGTCCCAGACGCTATATTTCTCATATTTCAAGTGTTTTGTCTATCTGTCTATGTAATAATTATTTAAAAGTGACTTTCAATACATAATATATATAATTATATCACCTACTCTAGCACATGGGTTTCTCATATATGAGTACGGTAGGTTAATTTCCAAAAATAGAATTTTATTCTTTATACAATAGCTAAAATGAAATTGTAGTGACACGAATAGAGCTCAAGACACTAATGTATTGTATTTTGTTTTCTATAGTTTCCTTGCAGGCCAATATTTATTCTAACTCCCCTATTTCTCGCGACTCTTATCCCATTGACAAGCTCCTTCGAAGTTCATTGCCCTACAACATACCTGCATGGTCCTTTCATCCCTTCCACACTATTCAAATTTGTTCCTTCTTTGTCTCACTCTCCTGCTTTGTCTCACTCACTGTCCCACTCTCCTTTATCTCACAACATACCTGCATGTTCCTTTCATTCCTTACTATTCAAATTTGTTCCTTCTTTGTCTCACCCTCCTCCACCATTTTTGTAACTTTCACCTTTCTCCAATGACACAATGTCTTTTATGAGTTAGTCTAAATTCAACCCAGCTAGCCTCTACAAGTCTACAATGTACTACGCTAAATCTACTACTTGCTGGCCTGTCAAATCTTTATTTATTTTTACATTTCCATTAGCATACTTTCAAATTGGAGTCAGATAAATTAATTGTACCATTAAATTTATGTACATCCATAAAACGTTTTATTCAATTGTGTGTAGTCACTCATTGCCCTTCACAAATGTCAATTATTTTCATTGTATTTACTTGCTTTTTTGTTCAGTTTTAATGTAAATAATTTTTCTCCATAGTATTTCATAGAAAGACTATAAAAGTAAGGTTATAAAGGGTATCTCAAGCCCCTCTATATGAATTGTCTCCCTTGATAAATATTTTTTTTTAAATTTCAACTTCTTTGAACTTTTATTTCAATTGATGATATTTAAGATATTTTTTCAATCAATAGTATATTATTTTGTAGTGCAATATTAGGGGTATGAATTGTCAAACCAGATCTGAGTGGATCTATGTATTTCAATTATAAAAGTTATTTTTCTGTCATTCTTATGGCGGTTGCTGACTCTAATTACAAGTTCCTGTACGTGGATATTGGTGCATATGGGAGTGAGTGCGATCCTTCAGTTTTCAATTTGTCTTCATTTTGGCAAAGCATTGAAAACAATGACCTCCAGTTGCCTCCTGCAAAACCTTTGAATGGTGCAATGGAACCTGATGTTCCATATTTTTTAATTGGTGACGAAGCTTTTGGACTCAATATGCACTTACAAAAACCGTTTGGAGGAAAGCAGTTGACTGTCAAAAAAAGAATTTTCAATTACCGACTCAGCCGGGCCAGACGTTATGTAGAGTGTGCCTTTGGCATCCTATCAAATAAGTGGAGAATTTTTCATCGACCACTCAACTTCAGACCAGAGTTCAGTGTTTCTGTTGTTAAAGCATGTGTGGTACTTCATAATTTTGTAAGAGTGCGAGATGGTTGGAATTATGAGGACACACTGGATATTTTTGGGTTTGAAGATTTTGATATGCAACAGAAGTTACACTATTCACAGATAATTTCCACACCAGCATTGACCTCGCTCATGAACTGAATAAGATCAAAACACATTTGACTGGAACTCTACGAGCAAATCGAAAGGAGAATTCAAAGGAGTTGGTGAAACAAAAATTGAAGACTGGAGAATTGTAACTCTCAAAAGCTCTACAAATATCATGGTCACAAAGTGAAAAGATAGGAAGAGAAATACTTTTGCCCAGTACAATAGACTCTGCCGGAATGATTGAAGTGAGAACTAACCATACCCCAAGCATATTGTTCAGTATTATAACAAATTGTTTTTATTAGTTAATCCCAAAAAGAGAAAATTTATGGAGTTTGGTTCTAAAAACTATTTCTTTAACGATGTGGTTAAGTGGTAGAGTGGACAGTATTGTCCAAACTTTGCCACATCAACAAAAATAAACAAGTCAGTCTATTCTATTCTATTCTTTGAGCCGGCAACTAGTATTGGAGACACAATAGTTGAAAACTTTTATCTCCCGTAATCCCCGATCAGAATCAGTGACTGAACCCATGAGTCAGTGATGAGCGCTTTGGTAAGAGATCCATTTTCATCCTGACTAAATTCATATTACAACAGCTAAATTTTGAATGAATTACACATATGATAAAATCCCTAAAACAATAGAAATACATGTGTTTTATGATTGAAGTGAACAGAAAAATTTAGCAATCTCAAATTATTTTTTCTTAATCCTGGGATTGTCATCCCTATCCATGACTCAGTGAAGAGCGCTTTGGTAAGAGAATTATGATCATCTTTACCAATCATTATGTTCATGATATCTCCTTCATGAACACATCCATGTAGAGTTATGTCACCTCCATGTATAGCCATGGATAAATTTAGCTATAAAATACTAAAAATGTCTCCTTGAGCTCAGCTCAAAGTTTATTCTCCCTTATAGGTATAGTAGGTACACATTAATAAAATTAAAAAAAGGACATGAAAAATATAATCATTAATTTTTTTCACTTATCAAATTTCAACTTAATTCCAGATTGACCCATGTGTTTTATGATTGAACTGAACAGAAAAAATTACCCATCTCAAATTAGTTTTTCTTAATCATGGGATTGTCATCCCTATCTATGACTCAGTGAAGAGCGCTTTGGTAAGAGATCTATTATCATCTTTACTAATCATTATGTTCATTAAGGGGATACGTATTAAATACTCATGACACTTTCGTGTTTTTATTTTTACTGTCCCAGACGCTATATTTCTCATATTTCAAGTGTTTTGTCTATCTGTCTATGTAATAATTATTTAAAAGTGACTTTCAATACATAATATATATAATTATATCACCTACTCTAGCACATGGGTTTCTCATATATGAGTACGGTAGGTTAATTTCCAAAAATAGAATTTTATTCTTTATACAATAGCTAAAATGAAATTGTAGTGACACGAATAGAGCTCAAGACACTAATGTATTGTATTTTGTTTTCTATAGTTTCCTTGCAGGCCAATATTTATTCTAACCCCCTATTTCTCGCGACTCTTATCCCATTGACAAGCTCCTTCGAAGTTCATTGCCCTACAACATACCTGCATGGTCCTTTCATCCCTTCCATACTATTCAAATTTGTTCCTTCTTTGTCTCACTCACTGTCCCACTCTCCTTTATCTCACAACATACCTGCATGTTCCTTTCATTCCTTACTATTCAAATTTGTTCCTTCTTTGTCTCACCCTCCTCCACCATTTTTGTAACTTTCACCTTTCTCCAATGACACAATGTCTTTTATGAGTTAGTCTAAATTCAACCCAGCTAGCCTCTACAAGTCTACAATGTACTACGCTAAATCTACTACTTGCTGGCCTGTCAAATCTTTATTTATTTTTACATTTCCATTAGCATACTTTCAAATTGGAGTCAGATAAATTAATTGTACCATTAAATTTATGTACATCCATAAAACGTTTTATTCAATTGTGTGTAGTCACTCATTGCCCTTCACAAATGTCAATTATTTTCATTGTATTTACTTGCTTTTTTGTTCAGTTTTAATGTAAATAATTTTTCTCCATAGTATTTCATAGAAAGACTATAAAAGTAAGGTTATAAAGGGTATCTCAAGCCCCTCTATATGAATTGTCTCCCTTGATAAATATTTTTTTTTAAATTTCAACTTCTTTGAACTTTTATTTCAATTGATGATATTTAAGATATTTTTTCAATCAATAGTATATTATTTTGTAGTGCAATATTAGGGGTATGAATTGTCAAACCAGATCTGAGTGGATCTATGTATTTCAATTATAAAAGTTATTTTTCTGTCATTCTTATGGCGGTTGCTGACTCTAATTACAAGTTCCTGTACGTGGATATTGGTGCATATGGGAGTGAGTGCGATCCTTCAGTTTTCAATTTGTCTTCATTTTGGCAAAGCATTGAAAACAATGACCTCCAGTTGCCTCCTGCAAAACCTTTGAATGGTGCAATGGAACCTGATGTTCCATATTTTTTAATTGGTGACGAAGCTTTTGGACTCAATATGCACTTACAAAAACCGTTTGGAGGAAAGCAGTTGACTGTCAAAAAAAGAATTTTCAATTACCGACTCAGCCGGGCCAGACGTTATGTAGAGTGTGCCTTTGGCATCCTATCAAATAAGTGGAGAATTTTTCATCGACCACTCAACTTCAGACCAGAGTTCAGTGTTTCTGTTGTTAAAGCATGTGTGGTACTTCATAATTTTGTAAGAGTGCGAGATGGTTGGAATTATGAGGACACACTGGATATTTTTGGGTTTGAAGATTTTGATATGCAACAGAAGTTACACTATTCACAGATAATTTCCACACCAGCATTGACCTCGCTCATGAACTGAATAAGATCAAAACACATTTGACTGGAACTCTACGAGCAAATCGAAAGGAGAATTCAAAGGAGTTGGTGAAACAAAAATTGAAGACTGGAGAATTGTAACTCTCAAAAGCTCTACAAATATCATGGTCACAAAGTGAAAAGATAGGAAGAGAAATACTTTTGCCCAGTACAATAGACTCTGCCGGAATGATTGAAGTGAGAACTAACCATACCCCAAGCATATTGTTCAGTATTATAACAAATTGTTTTTATTAGTTAATCCCAAAAAGAGAAAATTTATGGAGTTTGGTTCTAAAAACTATTTC
Source organism: Nilaparvata lugens (assembly GCF_014356525.2). Taxonomy (NCBI): domain Eukaryota; kingdom Metazoa; phylum Arthropoda; class Insecta; order Hemiptera; family Delphacidae; genus Nilaparvata; species Nilaparvata lugens. The sequence continues at coordinate 92,110,303 of NC_052518.1, read as the reverse complement.
TTTAACGATGTGGTTAAGTGGTAGAGTGGACAGTATTGTCCAAACTTTGCCACATCAACAAAAATAAACAAGTCAGTCTATTCTATTCTATTCTTTGAGCCGGCAACTAGTATTGGAGACACAATAGTTGAAAACTTTTATCTCCCGTAATCCCCGATCAGAATCAGTGACTGAACCCATGAGTCAGTGATGAGCGCTTTGGTAAGAGATCCATTTTCATCCTGACTAAATTCATATTACAACAGCTAAATTTTGAATGAATTACACATATGATAAAATCCCTAAAACAATAGAAATACATGTGTTTTATGATTGAAGTGAACAGAAAAATTTAGCAATCTCAAATTATTTTTTCTTAATCCTGGGATTGTCATCCCTATCCATGACTCAGTGAAGAGCGCTTTGGTAAGAGAATTATGATCATCTTTACCAATCATTATGTTCATGATATCTCCTTCATGAACACATCCATGTAGAGTTATGTCACCTCCATGTATAGCCATGGATAAATTTAGCTATAAAATACTAAAAATGTCTCCTTGAGCTCAGCTCAAAGTTTATTCTCCCTTATAGGTATAGTAGGTACACATTAATAAAATTAAAAAAAGGACATGAAAAATATAATCATTAATTTTTTTCACTTATCAAATTTCAACTTAATTCCAGATTGACCCATGTGTTTTATGATTGAACTGAACAGAAAAAATTACCCATCTCAAATTAGTTTTTCTTAATCATGGGATTGTCATCCCTATCTATGACTCAGTGAAGAGCGCTTTGGTAAGAGATCTATTATCATCTTTACTAATCATTATGTTCATTAAGGGGATACGTATTAAATACTCATGACACTTTCGTGTTTTTATTTTTACTGTCCCAGACGCTATATTTCTCATATTTCAAGTGTTTTGTCTATCTGTCTATGTAATAATTATTTAAAAGTGACTTTCAATACATAATATATATAATTATATCACCTACTCTAGCACATGGGTTTCTCATATATGAGTACGGTAGGTTAATTTCCAAAAATAGAATTTTATTCTTTATACAATAGCTAAAATGAAATTGTAGTGACACGAATAGAGCTCAAGACACTAATGTATTGTATTTTGTTTTCTATAGTTTCCTTGCAGGCCAATATTTATTCTAACCCCCTATTTCTCGCGACTCTTATCCCATTGACAAGCTCCTTCGAAGTTCATTGCCCTACAACATACCTGCATGGTCCTTTCATCCCTTCCATACTATTCAAATTTGTTCCTTCTTTGTCTCACTCACTGTCCCACTCTCCTTTATCTCACAACATACCTGCATGTTCCTTTCATTCCTTACTATTCAAATTTGTTCCTTCTTTGTCTCACCCTCCTCCACCATTTTTGTAACTTTCACCTTTCTCCAATGACACAATGTCTTTTATGAGTTAGTCTAAATTCAACCCAGCTAGCCTCTACAAGTCTACAATGTACTACGCTAAATCTACTACTTGCTGGCCTGTCAAATCTTTATTTATTTTTACATTTCCATTAGCATACTTTCAAATTGGAGTCAGATAAATTAATTGTACCATTAAATTTATGTACATCCATAAAACGTTTTATTCAATTGTGTGTAGTCACTCATTGCCCTTCACAAATGTCAATTATTTTCATTGTATTTACTTGCTTTTTTGTTCAGTTTTAATGTAAATAATTTTTCTCCATAGTATTTCATAGAAAGACTATAAAAGTAAGGTTATAAAGGGTATCTCAAGCCCCTCTATATGAATTGTCTCCCTTGATAAATATTTTTTTTTAAATTTCAACTTCTTTGAACTTTTATTTCAATTGATGATATTTAAGATATTTTTTCAATCAATAGTATATTATTTTGTAGTGCAATATTAGGGGTATGAATTGTCAAACCAGATCTGAGTGGATCTATGTATTTCAATTATAAAAGTTATTTTTCTGTCATTCTTATGGCGGTTGCTGACTCTAATTACAAGTTCCTGTACATGGATATTGGTGCATATGGGAGTGAGTGCGATCCTTCAGTTTTCAATTTGTCTTCATTTTGGCAAAGCATTGAAAACAATGACCTCCAGTTGCCTCCTGCAAAACCTTTGAATGGTGCAATGGAACCTGATGTTCCATATTTTTTAATTGGTGACGAAGCTTTTGGACTCAATATGCACTTACAAAAACCGTTTGGAGGAAAGCAGTTGACTGTCAAAAAAAGAATTTTCAATTACCGACTCAGCCGGGCCAGACGTTATGTAGAGTGTGCCTTTGGCATCCTATCAAATAAGTGGAGAATTTTTCATCGACCACTCAACTTCAGACCAGAGTTCAGTGTTTCTGTTGTTAAAGCATGTGTGGTACTTCATAATTTTGTAAGAGTGCGAGATGGTTGGAATTATGAGGACACACTGGATATTTTTGGGTTTGAAGATTTTGATATGCAACAGAAGTTACACTATTCACAGATAATTTCCACACCAGCATTGACCTCGCTCATGAACTGAATAAGATCAAAACACATTTGACTGGAACTCTACGAGCAAATCGAAAGGAGAATTCAAAGGAGTTGGTGAAACAAAAATTGAAGACTGGAGAATTGTAACTCTCAAAAGCTCTACAAATATCATGGTCACAAAGTGAAAAGATAGGAAGAGAAATACTTTTGCCCAGTACAATAGACTCTGCCGGAATGATTGAAGTGAGAACTAACCATACCCCAAGCATATTGTTCAGTATTATAACAAATTGTTTTTATTAGTTAATCCCAAAAAGAGAAAATTTATGGAGTTTGGTTCTAAAAACTATTTCTTTAACGATGTGGTTAAGTGGTAGAGTGGACAGTATTGTCCAAACTTTGCCACATCAACAAAAATAAACAAGTCAGTCTATTCTATTCTATTCTTTGAGCCGGCAACTAGTATTGGAGACACAATAGTTGAAAACTTTTATCTCCCGTAATCCCCGATCAGAATCAGTGACTGAACCCATGAGTCAGTGATGAGCGCTTTGGTAAGAGATCCATTTTCATCCTGACTAAATTCATATTACAACAGCTAAATTTTGAATGAATTACACATATGATAAAATCCCTAAAACAATAGAAATACATGTGTTTTATGATTGAAGTGAACAGAAAAATTTAGCAATCTCAAATTATTTTTTCTTAATCCTGGGATTGTCATCCCTATCCATGACTCAGTGAAGAGCGCTTTGGTAAGAGAATTATGATCATCTTTACCAATCATTATGTTCATGATATCTCCTTCATGAACACATCCATGTAGAGTTATGTCACCTCCATGTATAGCCATGGATAAATTTAGCTATAAAATACTAAAAATGTCTCCTTGAGCTCAGCTCAAAGTTTATTCTCCCTTATAGGTATAGTAGGTACACATCTATTATCATCTTTACTAATCATTATGTTCATTAAGGGGATACGTATTAAATACTCATGACACTTTCGTGTTTTTATTTTTACTGTCCCAGACGCTATATTTCTCATATTTCAAGTGTTTTGTCTATCTGTCTATGTAATAATTATTTAAAAGTGACTTTCAATACATAATATATATAATTATATCACCTACTCTAGCACATGGGTTTCTCATATATGAGTACGGTAGGTTAATTTCCAAAAATAGAATTTTATTCTTTATACAATAGCTAAAATGAAATTGTAGTGACACGAATAGAGCTCAAGACACTAATGTATTGTATTTTGTTTTCTATAGTTTCCTTGCAGGCCAATATTTATTCTAACCCCCTATTTCTCGCGACTCTTATCCCATTGACAAGCTCCTTCGAAGTTCATTGCCCTACAACATACCTGCATGGTCCTTTCATCCCTTCCATACTATTCAAATTTGTTCCTTCTTTGTCTCACTCACTGTCCCACTCTCCTTTATCTCACAACATACCTGCATGTTCCTTTCATTCCTTACTATTCAAATTTGTTCCTTCTTTGTCTCACCCTCCTCCACCATTTTTGTAACTTTCACCTTTCTCCAATGACACAATGTCTTTTATGAGTTAGTCTAAATTCAACCCAGCTAGCCTCTACAAGTCTACAATGTACTACGCTAAATCTACTACTTGCTGGCCTGTCAAATCTTTATTTATTTTTACATTTCCATTAGCATACTTTCAAATTGGAGTCAGATAAATTAATTGTACCATTAAATTTATGTACATCCATAAAACGTTTTATTCAATTGTGTGTAGTCACTCATTGCCCTTCACAAATGTCAATTATTTTCATTGTATTTACTTGCTTTTTTGTTCAGTTTTAATGTAAATAATTTTTCTCCATAGTATTTCATAGAAAGACTATAAAAGTAAGGTTATAAAGGGTATCTCAAGCCCCTCTATATGAATTGTCTCCCTTGATAAATATTTTTTTTTAAATTTCAACTTCTTTGAACTTTTATTTCAATTGATGATATTTAAGATATTTTTTCAATCAATAGTATATTATTTTGTAGTGCAATATTAGGGGTATGAATTGTCAAACCAGATCTGAGTGGATCTATGTATTTCAATTATAAAAGTTATTTTTCTGTCATTCTTATGGCGGTTGCTGACTCTAATTACAAGTTCCTGTACGTGGATATTGGTGCATATGGGAGTGAGTGCGATCCTTCAGTTTTCAATTTGTCTTCATTTTGGCAAAGCATTGAAAACAATGACCTCCAGTTGCCTCCTGCAAAACCTTTGAATGGTGCAATGGAACCTGATGTTCCATATTTTTTAATTGGTGACGAAGCTTTTGGACTCAATATGCACTTACAAAAACCGTTTGGAGGAAAGCAGTTGACTGTCAAAAAAAGAATTTTCAATTACCGACTCAGCCGGGCCAGACGTTATGTAGAGTGTGCCTTTGGCATCCTATCAAATAAGTGGAGAATTTTTCATCGACCACTCAACTTCAGACCAGAGTTCAGTGTTTCTGTTGTTAAAGCATGTGTGGTACTTCATAATTTTGTAAGAGTGCGAGATGGTTGGAATTATGAGGACACACTGGATATTTTTGGGTTTGAAGATTTTGATATGCAACAGAAGTTACACTATTCACAGATAATTTCCACACCAGCATTGACCTCGCTCATGAACTGAATAAGATCAAAACACATTTGACTGGAACTCTACGAGCAAATCGAAAGGAGAATTCAAAGGAGTTGGTGAAACAAAAATTGAAGACTGGAGAATTGTAACTCTCAAAAGCTCTACAAATATCATGGTCACAAAGTGAAAAGATAGGAAGAGAAATACTTTTGCCCAGTACAATAGACTCTGCCGGAATGATTGAAGTGAGAACTAACCATACCCCAAGCATATTGTTCAGTATTATAACAAATTGTTTTTATTAGTTAATCCCAAAAAGAGAAAATTTATGGAGTTTGGTTCTAAAAACTATTTCTTTAACGATGTGGTTAAGTGGTAGAGTGGACAGTATTGTCCAAACTTTGCCACATCAACAAAAATAAACAAGTCAGTCTATTCTATTCTATTCTTTGAGCCGGCAACTAGTATTGGAGACACAATAGTTGAAAACTTTTATCTCCCGTAATCCCCGATCAGAATCAGTGACTGAACCCATGAGTCAGTGATGAGCGCTTTGGTAAGAGATCCATTTTCATCCTGACTAAATTCATATTACAACAGCTAAATTTTGAATGAATTACACATATGATAAAATCCCTAAAACAATAGAAATACATGTGTTTTATGATTGAAGTGAACAGAAAAATTTAGCAATCTCAAATTATTTTTTCTTAATCCTGGGATTGTCATCCCTATCCATGACTCAGTGAAGAGCGCTTTGGTAAGAGAATTATGATCATCTTTACCAATCATTATGTTCATGATATCTCCTTCATGAACACATCCATGTAGAGTTATGTCACCTCCATGTATAGCCATGGATAAATTTAGCTATAAAATACTAAAAATGTCTCCTTGAGCTCAGCTCAAAGTTTATTCTCCCTTATAGGTATAGTAGGTACACATTAATAAAATTAAAAAAAGGACATGAAAAATATAATCATTAATTTTTTTCACTTATCAAATTTAAACTTAATTCCAGATTGACCCATGTGTTTTATGATTGAACTGAACAGAAAAAATTACCCATCTCAAATTAGTTTTTCTTAATCATGGGATTGTCATCCCTATCTATGACTCAGTGAAGAGCGCTTTGGTAAGAGATCTATTATCATCTTTACTAATCATTATGTTCATTAAGGGGATACGTATTAAATACTCATGACACTTTCGTGTTTTTATTTTTACTGTCCCAGACGCTATATTTCTCATATTTCAAGTGTTTTGTCTATCTGTCTATGTAATAATTATTTAAAAGTGACTTTCAATACATAATATATATAATTATATCACCTACTCTAGCACATGGGTTTCTCATATATGAGTACGGTAGGTTAATTTCCAAAAATAGAATTTTATTCTTTATACAATAGCTAAAATGAAATTGTAGTGACACGAATAGAGCTCAAGACACTAATGTATTGTATTTTGTTTTCTATAGTTTCCTTGCAGGCCAATATTTATTCTAACTCCCCTATTTCTCGCGACTCTTATCCCATTGACAAGCTCCTTCGAAGTTCATTGCCCTACAACATACCTGCATGGTCCTTTCATCCCTTCCATACTATTCAAATTTGTTCCTTCTTTGTCTCACTCACTGTCCCACTCTCCTTTATCTCACAACATACCTGCATGTTCCTTTCATTCCTTACTATTCAAATTTGTTCCTTCTTTGTCTCACCCTCCTCCACCATTTTTGTAACTTTCACCTTTCTCCAATGACACAATGTCTTTTATGAGTTAGTCTAAATTCAACCCAGCTAGCCTCTACAAAATCAATATCTCCTACATCAGGAAAAGCTTGCTCATGTGGAAAATCATCCTCGCTATCGAACACTCATGTCTAGTTTCAAATGGAAATGGTTTCTGGAGAATCTAGTATTAGGAACCTGCAGACCAGCAGAAGTCAATAAAAAGCATGGGATTGAATTGAATCCATTCTTGACATTGTTGAATCCTGGAGTAGGAACTCTGTATTTAAAGCCACATTGGGAGATAACCTGTCATTCTATGCGACTTCATGTACCTTGTGTGTGAGAGATGCCAAATGGAACATCACTTGGTTAGTGTCTCGAGAACATTTACTGCAACTGAGTGATACTGCAACTCAAAGATACTCTACACTATATACCTCCATAATTGCAGAACTTTATGAAGATTCATCAGTACCATCGTTTCAGTTATTGACAGAGATCTTCAACTGGGGTGATGAATCTTAGAATGGAATGGAAATGATGGTTACAAGGCTATCAAGATGTGGGAGCCTCTACTAACTTCATACTTAATTAATTTCTATCAAGATCCATATGTCGACACCAGTCTGTTCCAGAAGTTCATTAAGGCTGAGTTCCTCAACAGCTTGGGGAAAGATCATCAAAATTTCACAAAAGCCAAACTTTCAGAAGTAGAAAAAATATTGACTCCTTACTTGCATGTCAATCCTGACATTTTAAGTCAGCTGTTTGGACTCTATCGCATTTGGGGGCATCCAACTGTTGATGGCATTGCAGGAGTGATCAAACTAAAAACTCTTGTCAGTCACGAGCATGTCATAAATTATTTGTCTGTAGAACTCATCAATAGGAAATGGAGGGAGTATTTTAGCATCTCATACTATTCCCATGAGAAACGATGGCCAAAAATGATAATTCCAGACCACATCACAGACAGTTACTTATTGGAGACTCTTCGTAATAACAGCCCCCTAGACAGAAGTCATCCAGAATATAACCTCCTAGATTGGCAACATATTAAATTCTTAGAGACTTTCTCTATTCCAGAAAGATTTGAACTCTCTGAAATGATATCAGACAAGGCTACTTCTCTTGATCTTGGAGAACTTGCTGAGAGATGCATGAAACATCACGACATAGGTCTCTCCAAAGATCGATCTGTTATCATTCAGTGGCTAAGGTCTAATTATCAAAGTCCAGTTGAATTCCTCAAGAAAATTTCCGAAAATGGATTCGATAAGGAGTCAGAAACTTGTGGAGTGTATCCCAAAGAACGTGAAGGGAAAAATGATCCGAGACTATTCGGGCTAATGACCCTCATGAGGAGACTATACATAGTGATAAGAGAGGCACTAATCTCCGACTATATTCTTAAATATTTCCCTGAGATCACTATGACATACAGTCAATCCAGTTTGTATACTCGATTGCACCAAGTCACTCGAGATCTATCTCATCAGGAAGAAGACGAGGAGCGACCCACTTCAATTGTGACTAACATTGATTTTGAAAAATGGAATTCTAATATGAGAGAGCCAGAAACCATGACCTTGTTCTCTGATTTTGATGACCTGTTTGGTATCGAACGAGTCTTTTCTAGATCCCATGAATTATTCTCAGCTTGCACTTTCTATTTGGCTGATGGCACTATTACCCCTGAATTCAAGGACAACAGCATGGTAACCGATTTAGGAGTTTGGAATGGTCATCTGGGAGGCATTGAAGGACTCAGACAAAAAGGTTGGACTGTTTTTACAGCTGTAATCCTCAAATACATCTGTGAATGGAGACAGGTATCCTATCAACTGATGGGGCAAGGTGACAATCAGGTACTTATAACTAAATACTGTTAATGTCGAATAAATTGTAATAGAATTGGACTCAACCCGAGCTTTATTCGACATTATAGGTATAGTAGGTACACATTAATAAAATTAAAAAAAGGACATGAAAAATATAATCATTAATTTTTTTCACTTATCAAATTTCAACTTAATTCCAGATTGACCCATGTGTTTTATGATTGAACTGAACAGAAAAAATTACCCATCTCAAATTAGTTTTTCTTAATCATGGGATTGTCATCCCTATCTATGACTCAGTGAAGAGCGCTTTGGTAAGAGATCTATTATCATCTTTACTAATCATTATGTTCATTAAGGGGATACGTATTAAATACTCATGACACTTTCGTGTTTTTATTTTTACTGTCCCAGACGCTATATTTCTCATATTTCAAGTGTTTTGTCTATCTGTCTATGTAATAATTATTTAAAAGTGACTTTCAATACATAATATATATAATTATATCACCTACTCTAGCACATGGGTTTCTCATATATGAGTACGGTAGGTTAATTTCCAAAAATAGAATTTTATTCTTTATACAATAGCTAAAATGAAATTGTAGTGACACGAATAGAGCTCAAGACACTAATGTATTGTATTTTGTTTTCTATAGTTTCCTTGCAGGCCAATATTTATTCTAACTCCCCTATTTCTCGCGACTCTTATCCCATTGACAAGCTCCTTCGAAGTTCATTGCCCTACAACATACCTGCATGGTCCTTTCATCCCTTCCATACTATTCAAATTTGTTCCTTCTTTGTCTCACTCTCTGTTTGTCTCACTCACTGTCCCACTCTCCTTTATCTCACAACATACCTGCATGTTCCTTTCATTCCTTACTATTCAATTTGTTCCTTCTTTGTCTCACCCTCCTCCACCATTTTTGTAACTTTCACCTTTCTCCAATGACACAATGTCTTTTATGAGTTAGTCTAAATTCAACCCAGCTAGCCTCTACAAGTCTACAATGTACTACGCTAAATCTACTACTTGCTGGCCTGTCAAATCTTTATTTATTTTTACATTTCCATTAGCATACTTTCAAATTGGAGTCAGATAAATTAATTGTACCATTAAATTTATGTACATCCATAAAACGTTTTATTCAATTGTGTGTAGTCACTCATTGCCCTTCACAAATGTCAATTATTTTCATTGTATTTACTTGCTTTTTTGTTCAGTTTTAATGTAAATAATTTTTCTCCATAGTATTTCATAGAAAGACTATAAAAGTAAGGTTATAAAGGGTATCTCAAGCCCCTCTATATGAATTGTCTCCCTTGATAAATATTTTTTTTTAAATTTCAACTTCTTTGAACTTTTATTTCAATTGATGATATTTAAGATATTTTTTCAATCAATAGTATATTATTTTGTAGTGCAATATTAGGGGTATGAATTGTCAAACCAGATCTGAGTGGATCTATGTATTTCAATTATAAAAGTTATTTTTCTGTCATTCTTATGGCGGTTGCTGACTCTAATTACAAGTTCCTGTACGTGGATATTGGTGCATATGGGAGTGAGTGCGATCCTTCAGTTTTCAATTTGTCTTCATTTTGGCAAAGCATTGAAAACAATGACCTCCAGTTGCCTCCTGCAAAACCTTTGAATGGTGCAATGGAACCTGATGTTCCATATTTTTTAATTGGTGACGAAGCTTTTGGACTCAATATGCACTTACAAAAACCGTTTGGAGGAAAGCAGTTGACTGTCAAAAAAAGAATTTTCAATTACCGACTCAGCCGGGCCAGACGTTATGTAGAGTGTGCCTTTGGCATCCTATCAAATAAGTGGAGAATTTTTCATCGACCACTCAACTTCAGACCAGAGTTCAGTGTTTCTGTTGTTAAAGCATGTGTGGTACTTCATAATTTTGTAAGAGTGCGAGATGGTTGGAATTATGAGGACACACTGGATATTTTTGGGTTTGAAGATTTTGATATGCAACAGAAGTTACACTATTCACAGATAATTTCCACACCAGCATTGACCTCGCTCATGAACTGAATAAGATCAAAACACATTTGACTGGAACTCTACGAGCAAATCGAAAGGAGAATTCAAAGGAGTTGGTGAAACAAAAATTGAAGACTGGAGAATTGTAACTCTCAAAAGCTCTACAAATATCATGGTCACAAAGTGAAAAGATAGGAAGAGAAATACTTTTGCCCAGTACAATAGACTCTGCCGGAATGATTGAAGTGAGAACTAACCATACCCCAAGCATATTGTTCAGTATTATAACAAATTGTTTTTATTAGTTAATCCCAAAAAGAGAAAATTTATGGAGTTTGGTTCTAAAAACTATTTCTTTAACGATGTGGTTAAGTGGTAGAGTGGACAGTATTGTCCAAACTTCGCCACATCAACAAAATAAACAAGTCAGTCTATTCTATTCTATTCTTTGAGCCGGCAACTAGTATTGGAGACACAATAGTTGAAAACTTTTATCTCCCGTAATCCCCGATCAGAATCAGTGACTGAACCCTTGAGTCAGTGATGAGCACTTTGGTAAGAGATCCATTTTCATCCTGACTAAATTCATATTACAACAGCTAAATTTTGAATGTTAAAGGTTGATTTAAGTGTTAGTCTTAGATAATTTGTGAAGTTTGAGCATGGGCTCTTGAAATTAATTAATTGCTGACTTAATACTTCAGTTCATAGAAGGATTCCTTCATTTTAAATCTTTTGAATTCCGCTGAATTTGAATTTATCAATTATTGCTTTGATCAATTTATCAAAGATCAATAGTAGTATGATTTTGCCGGTTCTGGCACAGATCCGAGTAGTAGTATAAAACTGTTAGTTCCAGTCCATAGCATAACACAGTATATTTTGCATTCATTGAACTTTTATAAAATCCAATTGAAAACATTATCAATTTTGATTTTTAACATTCTTGAACCAAAAATTTTCAATTTTTTTTATATTCAAACATTTTTTTTTCTAATTTTTTTTCATTAACTTGGTGTCTAAGGTAAAATTAAGGAGTAATTTGACAAATTGTAATTAGGTAAGGAAGATATTAATTTAAGAAATTATTCAACAAACTTTGGCCCCAGGAAGGAAGGGTGTAGAATACAGAGTGTTGTACTTCAACTTATGTTTCTCTGACCATCAACCCACCAACCATCTGTTACATTTTTATTCTACTTTGAATCATTAATTTATTATCATTTTTGTGGTTTTAATAATTCTATGCACTTATTATGCACTATTATGAATTATTATATTTATTCTATTGATAAGCATTGAACTACATTCTTCATCTATGAAAGTTAAAATCATTTTAATGAAGTATTCTTTTTTAAATAACTGTATTTTCTCATCATAATAATGATGAAATACATAATTTGATTAATTTACATATTGTTTTGAAATATTTTATACCAATTAAATACAGTATAAACTTAGTATGTGCTTCTATTCCTTCTCCATCATTACTGTCAAATGCTAGCTGGAGACTGGAATTTTATTAGTTTATTCCAAATCAACCTGAGTCGATGACTTAGGCTATTTTGGAAAAGAATCTTGATTTTTATTTCAAGAAATCTAGCTTCATTAGTGATTAAAACTTTGAAACTGTATGTAATAATATTTTTATATATGGAAGAAAAATGTAGCTGTGATTTCATTCATAATGTATTATATCCACTGGTGCTATCAGTTTTTTAAACAATTGAGGAAAATTACTTAGGACAGTCTCATAATCTTAAGGCCGACAGTCCGATTGAAGATCACGAAACAATGAGACAGGTTCTACTGTAGCTTGGGCTAGAGCACACTTTTTAATTTCATAAGTAGGCCTTCTTGTGTCATTGTCTTCATTCAGTTGTAGTGCTGCTTTAGATCCACCGAAATCAAAAGTGATGGATGAAAAGTTCTTTAGAAAATCGTGTCCCAAAATTACACTAGCGCAACATTTGTTCAATACGATCAAAGGAAAATCATTATATTCTTCGTTCTGGAAATATATTTCACTCAAAGCGCACTCAGTTGTTTTAGTGTTGCAGGCACTTGAAGCAAATGTAATCAAATTGGAATATGGCATAGTTTTCATCTTCGATTGTACTACTAGTTTCTTATCTATAAAACTTGCTGTGCTCCCAGTGTCTAATATTGCCAATGTATCTATTCCATTAACACGTATAGGAACAAGACATTTTGAGAGGTCAGTGCTGGTATTTGCTGCTGAAATTACTGTGGCAGATACCATTTGGTTTTTTTTATCGTTTCGTGCTCTGCATACTTTTGAAAAATGGCCTATTCGATTACAAGTTAGGCATGGTTGTCCTTTTGCTGGGCATTGGCTATTATCAGTATGATTATTATAGCCACAAAATCTGCATTGAATCTTCTTTTGGTAAGAATTACGGACTAAAGTCGTTTTCTCGGTATTTTTATTCTCGTTTGCTAGGACTGTGTTAACATATTCTGAACTGGTTTCGTATTCTTTAGCAATGTTTTCAGCATTCTCTAACATTCGTGCTTGTGAGATAGCGTCTTGCAAAGTTAGCGATTTCATTTCAAAAAGATGTTGTCTGATTTTTGATGATTCTAATCCGGAGATGAACGCGTCTCGGATATATTCACTTTTGTTATCGTCAGCCGTGACTGCTTGAAAGTTACATGGTAAACTTAGCCGTTTTAGTTTATTATAGAATTGATCAATTGATTCTCCATGGGTTTGTTTTGCTTTAGATAAGCAGTAACGTGCATGTACTACATTTTGAGGTTTTATAAAGCTTTCTTCAAGAGTTGTTATAGCTTCTTCAAATGATATACAATTGCAAATACTTTCAAAAATATTCGGTGACACATAATTGATTAAAACATTCAATTAATCCTTTTTCGGGATTGAACTGTTTTTTAAGAAGTTTAAAAATGTTACCTTCCAATGTCTCCACGTTTTCGGTGCTTCATCTGAATCTTGGTCAATCGATAAAACTGTTGGTTTCAGTATTTTTCCAAGCATTTGGTTTTGCGAATCGTTTTCTCCTTCACTGACTAATTCTTGACGTTTACTCGTTTTTCTTTTTGGACCCATTTATTTTATATTGAATGTCGAATAAAGCTCGTGTTGAGTCCAATTCTATTACAATCTAAATGAAACTTTAGAATTAATCACCCATGACAAACAACCAATGCTTTGCACCCACCCACCTATCTCTTGTTATCATTCTGAATACAGGATGATGTTTTAAGTAAAGCGATATGTCTGCAATTTGTCAGAACACGTCGTTGAATTCCCCGTTGAATAACAATCTATTGCTAGAGGCTTTGGATGGAAAACTCAAGGGGAAAAATCCAAGAAACAACAGAATTAGGGCATACCAATACTATTTGGCTGAACTTCACAATTTTGTTGATCTCACTGAAGTTGACTCTCACTTCACTCAAAATTTATCTTACTTATACAAAGAGCTTGAACACCCTGACATTCTTCCCGAAGCAGAAGCACAATGGAAACTCATTCATCAACAGAGTCTCGTCCTAAGTGCCTCCAAGATGAGTGTAGTAGAACCCAATCAGCCTGGACAAAATCAATATCTCCTACATCAGGAAAAGCTTGCTCATGTGGAAAATCATCCTCGCTATCGAACACTCATGTCTAGTTTCAAATGGAAATGGTTTCTGGAGAATCTAGTATTAGGAACCTGCAGACCAGCAGAAGTCAATAAAAAGCATGGGATTGAATTGAATCCATTCTTGACATTGTTGAATCCCTGGAGTAGGAACTCTGTATTTAAAGCCACATTGGGAGATAACCTGTCATTCTATGCGACTTCATGTACCTTGTGTGTGAGAGATGCCAAATGGAACATCACTTGGTTAGTGTCTCGAGAACATTTACTGCAACTGAGTGATACTGCAACTCAAAGATACTCTACACTATATACCTCCATAATTGCAGAACTTTATGAAGATTCATCAGTACCATCGTTTCAGTTATTGACAGAGATCTTCAACTGGGGTGATGAAATCTTAGAATTGAATGGAAATGATGGTTACAAGGCTATCAAGATGTGGGAGCTTCTACTAACTTCATACTTAATTAATTTCTATCAAGATCCATATGTCGACACCAGTCTGTTCCAGAAGTTCATTAAGGCTGAGTTCCTCAACAGCTTGGGGAAAGATCATCAAAATTTCACAAAAGCCAAACTTTCAGAAGTAGAAAAAATATTGACTCCTTACTTGCATGTCAATCCTGACATTTTAAGTCAGCTGTTTGGACTCTATCGCATTTGGGGGCATCCAACTGTTGATGGCATTGCAGGAGTGATCAAACTAAAAACTCTTGTCAGTCACGAGCATGTCATAAATTATTCGTCTGTAGAACTCATCAATAGGAAATGGAGGGAGTATTTTAGCATCTCATACTATTCCCATGAGAAACGATGGCCAAAAATGATAATTCCAGACCACATCACAGACAGTTACTTATTGGAGACTCTTCGTAATAACAGCCCCCTAGACAGAAGTCATCCAGAATATAACCTCCTAGATTGGCAACATATTAAATTCTTAGAGACTTTCTCTATTCCAGAAAGATTTGAACTCTCTGAAATGATATCAGACAAGGCTACTTCTCTTGATCTTGGAGAACTTGCTGAGAGATGCATGAAACATCACGACATAGGTCTCTCCAAAGATCGATCTGTTATCATTCAGTGGCTAAGGTCTAATTATCAAAGTCCAGTTGAATTCCTCAAGAAAATTTCCGAAAATGGATTCGATAAGGAGTCGGAAACTTGTGGAGTGTATCCCAAAGAACGTGAAGGGAAAAATGATCTGAGACTATTTGGGCTAATGACCCTCATGAGGAGACTATACATAGTGATAACAGAGGCACTAATCTCCGACTATATTCTTAAATATTTCCCTGAGATCACTATGACATACAGTCAATCCAGTTTGTATACTCGATTGCACCAAGTCACTCGAGATCTATCTCATCAGGAAGAAGACGAGGAGCGACCCACTTCAATTGTGACTAACATTGATTTTGAAAAATGGAATTCTAATATGAGAGAGCCAGAAACCATGACCTTGTTCTCTGATTTTGATGACCTGTTTGGTATCGAACGAGTCTTTTCTAGATCCCATGAATTATTCTCAGCTTGCACTTTCTATTTGGCTGATGGCACTATTACCCCTGAATTCAAGGACAACAGCATGGTAACCGATTTAGGAGTTTGGAATGGTCATCTGGGAGGCATTGAAGGACTCAGACAAAAAGGTTGGACTGTTTTTACAGCTGTAATCCTCAAATACATCTGTGAATGGAGACAGGTATCCTATCAACTGATGGGGCAAGGTGACAATCAGGTACTTATAACTAAATACTGTTAATGTCGAATAAATTGTAATAGAATTGGACTCAACACGAGCTTTATTCGACATTAAATATGTGTCTTAGTAACAGAGATAACAGATTATAAATATTACAGCTGTTTTATCATCACAGGAATGTAGCTCTTTTAAGGTATGTCCAAACTATGCCAAATGGGGTCTATCGACCCGGTTAATCAACACTGTTGAACAAGTGTGGACATGTCACCCAGCTTTGTTGAATCATGCCGGCCCAAACCAAATTCAACCCGAATCAAGATGGTACATATGGATCAAGCAAGTCAAATTGACATCAGCAGTGTGGACATATTGAACAAGGTTGCTCAACATTTTACACTGTTGTTTCAATAGTTGTTTTATTTGAAATTATTTAATATTTTTTTATTATTATATACATCATATTATATTACTTCATAATTATATATTATTATTTTATATTATTATGATGGATTGGAGTGATGACCAAACAATTTTGTTTACTAAAATATATCGTGAATGGAGTTTCTTGTGAGACCCAACTGTTTCACAATACAAAAATAGGAACAAAAGGCACAATGGACAATTTACAAAACCAGTTTTCCAGAGAACGAAATAAGGAGAAAAAAACTGCAATGATAATTGCAGCAGCCGCCACTGCAGTCTTCAGTCACTCATTTTTTGTTAACTTTTTATTCTTTATTGATTCATACAATAAGTACAACATCAAAAAAATGATAGGGAGAGAAAAAATAAGGTAACTTTGTGTTTTTATCCTCCCAAATTCAGATAAGGTTACATATAGTCCTAAATATTCAAATTCACTTTACACCGGCATATGTCGCCCGACTAGTCCACATTTACAGAGGTATGTGGTCAAGCCAAATATTGAACGCGTCGATTGACATGTGCAGAACGAATTTGTCAATCAGCATAGTCTGGACACGGCTTTAACTGCCACCATATAACTGCCACATCTACAACAAGCTTTATAGCCTACCAGTGATGCGAATATGAATTTTATGTGGCTTAGCATTCTACCAACCTCTGTTTGTCTGCAAACTGTACATGTGACTGTACTGTCAAATATTCTCAGAGGAGAATGTAATAAAATTATATCATCTAATGGAACCAATGCAAATTAATGAAATAACTTCATTTTACAGTGCTTTACTGTAACAGTGTTACAGTTCAATTCCATTGATATATAAATGTTTGCTGCAAAAGTGGACATCATGACAAAAAGTAGCTCACATGATTTCTGAAGTCACAATAAATTGACGAGCAAAAAAATAATTACTTTATAATGCGAAGTGCATCAATTATCCCTTCCCATGGTAGGCTGCTCTTCAAGCTGTTCATCCAGAATGGACAACATCGTTATGGAAGGTTTTCAAAATGTGTGCACCTCCTTGCTACACTGTAGGTGTCAAGATTTATGGAGGAAAAGAACCTGCCCAGACAAGAAACATCACTAAAGACATTGTCATGAAGTTCATGGAACCTTTTTGGATTTTGGTAGTACACTATTCACAGATAATTTCCACACCAGCATTGACCTCGCTCATGAACTGAATAAGTTCAAAACACATTTGACTGGAACTCTACAATCAAATCGAAAGAAGAATTCAAAGGAGTTGGTGAAACAGAAATTGAAGACTGGAGAATTGTAACTCTCAAAAGCTCTACAAATGTCATGGTCACAAAGTGAAAAGATAGGAAGAGAAATACTTTTGCCCAGTACAATAGACTCTGATGGACTGATTGAAGTGAGAACTAACCATACCCCAACCATATTGTTCAGTATTATAACGAATTGTTTTTATTAGTTAATCCCAAAAAGAGAAAATTTATGGAGTTTGGTTCTAAAAACTATTTCTTTAACGATGTGGTTAAGTGGTAGAGTGGACAGTATTGTCCAAACTTCACCACGTCAACAAAAATAAACAAGTCAGTCTATTCTATTCTATTATTTGAGCCGGCAACTAGTATTGGAGACACAATAGTTGACAACTTTTATCTCCCATAATCCCCGATCAGAATCAGTGACTGAACCCATGAGTCAGTGATGAGCGCTTTGGTAAGAGATCCATTTTCATCTTGACTAAGTTCATATTACAACAGCTAAATGTTGAATGAATGACACATATGATAAGATCCCTAAAACAATAGAAATACATGTGTTTTATGATTGAACTGAACAGAAAAATTTACCCATCTCAAATTATTTTTTCTTAATCCTGGGATTGTCATCCCTATCCATGACTCAGTGAAGAGTGCTTTGGTAAAAGAATTATGATCATCTTTACTATTCATGATATCTCCTTCATGAACACCTCAATGTGGAGTTATGTCACCTCTGTGTATAGCCATGGATAAATTTAGCTATAAAATACTAAAAATGTCTCCTTGAGCTCAGCTCAAAGATTATTCTTCCTTATTATAAGTAGGTACATTAATAAAATTAAAAAAAGGACATGAAAAATATAATTATTAATTTTTTTCACTTATCAATTTTCAACTTAATTCCAGATTGGCCCATGTGTTTTATGATTAAACTGAACAGAAAAAATTACCCATCACAAATTATTTTTCTTTATCCTGGAATTGTCATCCCTATCCATGACTCAGTGAAGAGCGCTTTGGTAAGAGATCTATTATCATCCTTACTAATCATTATGTTCATTAAGGAGATAGGTATTAAATACTCATGACACTTTCGTGTTTTTACTGTCCCAGATGCTAGACTGCAATTTTGTCGATGGTCCACTTTGACTCTGTTATTACGGCCTCCTCAATTACAATTTTGTTCATTTTCAACCATCAACTTGGAGCTAAATCATTCATAGTAGCTAACTCTTTAGCTGATAATTTCTTCCAATAAATAGTTTTATCAAATTGTAATAGTGTGAGAACAATTGATGAATATTGCCTGATAATTTGACAAGGCAGAGTGGCGTGACTCACTCCCGTGCACTCTCTCTCACTCTCTCTCTCTCTCACCGTCTCTTCCATTGCAGTCGCTGTAACTTGGTGTTGGATGACAACTATTGTCTTAGTAAAGGCTACAGCGTTACTGAACATGATTATTAGCATTTTGAAATTGATTTTACCTGCTGGATTGAGAATTGTAGTCGGACGTAGTTGAGCAGTGCTTGTGTATGGTGCTATGGTTTTGTTTACTCTGATTGTGCATTTGGGTGAGTGTTTAATATACTATGGAAATTCATTAGATCCATCGTTCAGTTCATTACAAAATTCATTATTCAAACTCTAAGACAAGCTTTTCACCCGCTATCACCCAGGATTATCAAAATTTATTTCAAAAAGTTATTACTTTCAAATTCCAGTGTATGCATAGAAAGAGAGAGCGAGAGAGATGGCAAAATTTTCTTTTGTATTACGTAGAATGTGAATTGTTTAATTAATCGAGATTTTTCTGTAACTTATTGACTGCTCAGTAATGCAGTGTTGTGCTATTGATGCCTAGTAGATTGTTTAGCTCTGTCCCTTTTATTGCCATTATGATTTTTACTTACTCCCAGTTTTGTTTTCTATAATGAGCTTGTTTTATTGAATGTGTTTTGTGTTATGAGGAAAGGTGAATTGTTTATTAATCGAGATTTTACTGTAACTTGTTGTTTGCACTGTAACACAATGTTTTGCTATTGATAACTATTAAATTGTTTAGGTTTGTCCCTTTTATTGTTATTATGAGTTTATCTTACTCCCAGTTTTGCTTACTTAATGAGCAGATTATTGAAATTTCCTGACGTTATGTGTTCAATATTCATGAGTAGAGGAGAAAGAGGAGTCCTGGGACAGAAAACTTGATCATGTTGATTGTTGATGTTTTGCTTTAATCTTTGGGAACTTTTGCTTTTAAGTAGTGCTCAGAGAGACACATATTATGTAAACTGAGAATAATGGAACTCAATTTTATTTTCTATAGAATTTAGTTGATTTTGTTTAATGGAATTAAGTTTGAACTTTCAGTTGGATTTAGTTTGATCTTTCACGGAATTTAGTTTGATTCTTTTATGGAATTTAATTTGATCTTCAATGAAATGTAGTCCAATTGTTAACAGATTTTATGTTTAAAATCTATGTTTGTCAGTTGAAACTTGTGTGAAACCATGGGGATTAGTGTCAAATGATATTCTTATCAATATATATTGGGTAATGAATTTATCTTTATCCCAGCTTGTTTCCTGGTTATTGCGTCTTAGTCATTAAGTTTACCCCATTGTAAGAGTAGCCTTGAGGAGTTCTGCGCTGGTTACAAAATCATTTGATAAATAGTTTCTCTGAACTGTTTCATAGAACTGAACAGAAAAAAATACCCATCTCGAATTATTTTTTCTTAATCCTGGAATTGTCATCCCTATCCATGACTCAGTGAAGAGCGCTTTGGTAAGAGATCTATTATCATCTTTACTAATCATTATGTTCATGAAGGAGATACGTATTAAATACTCATGACACTTTCGTGTTTTTACTGTCCCAGACACTAAACTGCAATTTTGTCAACGGTCCCCTTTGACTCTGTTATTACGGCCTCCTCGATTACAATTTTGTTCATTTTCAACCATCAACTTGGAGCTAAATCATTCATAGTAGCTAACTCTTTAGCTGATAATTTCTACCAATTAATAGTTTTATCAAATCATTTGATAAATAGTTTCTCTGACCTGTTTCATAGAACTGAACAGAAAAAATTACCCTTCTCAAATTATTCTTTCTTAATCCTGGATTGTCATCCCTATCCATGACTCAGTGAAGAGTGCTTTGGTAAGAGATCTATTATCATCCTTACTAATCATTATGTTCATGAAGGAGATATGTATTAAATACTCATGACACATTCGTGTTTTTACTGTCCCAAACGCTAGACGTTTCTTAGGAGAGAGTTTCTCGCTAGGAGAGAGTTTCTTATATATGGAAATGCTGAATGTAATTTTAATTCATTTTTTAATAAGTTTCAAGAATTGTTTATTGAGTCTTTTCCACTATTTAATTGTAATTCAAGATCTAGTACTAGTAAGAAGAAACCTCACCTCACTTCTCCTGCCTTGGAGAGTTTGAGATGTTTTGTCCTCATTGCGTATGACAGGTTCAAGAATAATAGAACAGACTCAGCCAGATTAACTTATAATAACTTGAAGAAAATGTATAAAGCTGAGCTGAAAATGACACAGCTGAAATCCAACGCAGACTTTATTGAATCAGCCAATAATAAATGTGCAGCTGCTTGGAAAGTTATTAGAAAAAGTTCCAAACCAACACAATCTAGTATAACATCTGTTTCAGCCGAAGATTTCAATAACTATTTTGTGAAATCAGTCTCAAAAATGCGAGATTCTATTGATCCATCCAATGTGTTGGCTGAGGAGCTTCTGGCCTCTGCCCCTAGATCCTTGCATGAATTTGTTCTAAGAGAATTGTCATGTCAGGAATTGCTAATATAGTCTCTAGAATGAAATCATCTTCAACTAAAGATATTTATCACCACTCCAGCTCTATGATGAAAACTGTCATAAATTCATACTGGCACCATTAACAACTTGTTTCAACGCATGTATAAGAGATTCCATTTTTCCACTGAAACTCAAGCATTCCAGAACAGTGCCTATTCATAAAAAAGGTTCTAAAGATCTGCCTGAAAATTTTAGACCCATCTCAATTCCACCTATTTTTAGCAAAATTCTAGAATATGCTATTGCCGGTCAATTGTACGAGTTTTTCGAGAGTAATGGTTTGTTCTCAACTTCTCAATTTGGCTTTAGAAAAGGAAAGTCTACAGTTGATGCAGTCACCTCTGTAGTGAGCGATGTTGAAAATAGTTTTGACAATAAAAACTTCACAGGAGTTGTACTATTCGATCTGAGTCGAGCTTTCGATGTTGTCGATCATAATATTTTATCAAAGAAACTCCATCATCTGGGTGTACGCAACAAGGCACTTAAACTTTTGAAATCATATTTAAACAATAGAAGTCAGTCTGTATGTATAAACTCCAATCTCTCAAATCCATTATCTGTTCCTCACGGGGTCCCTCAAGGTTCCATTCTTGGGCCTCTACTTTTCATAGTTATGATGAATGATATTGAGTACAACATTGGATCAAAAGTTGTATGCTATGCTGATGATTCATCCATAATTACAATAGATAAAGACCTGAATACTCTCCAACAAAAAATGAACAAGTGTCAGGATGAGGCTGCAGTTTGGTTCAAGGCAAATGGTTTGCTGCTTAATAAAGATAAAACCCAGATATTATTGCTTGCACTGAGACAGGTTAGTGAAGGTGCAAAAAATGCTAAGCTTCTTGGTATTACACTGGACCAAAAGCTTTCCTGGAGTTCTCACATAGATAATTTATGTTCAAAACTCTCCAGGGTAATTTACTTGTTACGCAGTCTCAGCGACTCTGTTCCCAAAAAATACATGAGAACTTGCTATTTTGCTTTCTTCCAGAGTGTGTTTCTGTATGGCCTGGAACTATGGGGGTGTGCTCCAGATGCACAGAAAGTATTCTTACTACAAAAGAAAGCTCTTAGGATAATTTCTGGTGCAGCATATTTGGATCATTGTAGGCCTCTATTTGTTGGAGAGAAAATCATGACTTTGCATGGCATGGTAGTTTTCAGGCTCTTGATGAGTGTAAAGAGAAAGATAGGCTTGTTCCACTGTAGGGATGAAATACATAGCTACAATACTAGGAACAAATCCAAAATTGATGTACCCTACTCAAGATTAAGCAAGGTATTAAATAGTCCAAGTCTCATATCATTAAAGCTTTTCAATGCACTACCATATTCGGTTAGGGTTTTACACGAATCAAAATTTAAATGTTGTTTAGAGTCTCTCCTTTTGAAAACCCCCTTATATTCTATTTCTGATTTTTATCAAGTAACAGTGGAAGATTTTGCCTAATTATGAAAACCTTATTAATCTTTGAAGAACCTCAATTAGAAGATATTCTGTGATTTTAGAAGATAAGAATATTATGTGATCTTACCGTACTCGATTATATTGATATGTTTGTGTTGAAAATCAATTAGCCTATTCTCAACTTATGTCTAGTTTTAGTAATATTTTACATGTTTTGACTGTGTATTTATTTGACGTTTCCAATTGCAATGTAAACAATGCTTGAAGGAATAAAAACATTCTTATTCTTATTCTTATTCTTAGACAGAGTTTTGGTCGATGGTCCACTTTGACTCTGTTATTACGGCCTCCTCAATTACAATTTTGTTCATTTTCAACCATCAACTTGGAGCTAAATCATTCATAGTAGCTAACTCTTTAGCTGATAATTTCTCCCAATAAATAGTTCTATCAAATCATTTGATAAATAGTTTCTCTGACCTGTTTCATAGAACTGAACAGAAAAAATCACCCTTCTCAAATTATTTTTTCTTAATCCTGGAATTGTCATCCCTATCCATGACTCAGTGAAGAGCGCTTTGGTAAGAGATCTATTATCATCTTTACAAATCATTATTGGTTAGCCCAAATTACAAGTGAGAGCAGAGGACTGTCGATAAATTTAAAGAGCAAAATATTGAATGATAATATGCTAGAATAGAGAGAGCAATAATTAATAGATTGAATGTAGTAAGTAATATTTTCAGCATTAAATTTATACCAGAAGTGACTTATTTGGTTACTCACCAGCAAGTAGTTTTCTTCAAATACTAAATACCAACTTACTCCAGGAATTGGAATTAGGTTTGTGGCAGGACAAGACGGAGTCGGGAAAAGGTGTTGGCCTCTCTTGTACATCTGCTACCCCTATCCGATGTATGTTAATTCTGGCATCAATTTAATTACTGATCAGTCCGAAAATTGCTTGGAAGATAACTTTACTATATTTCAATTCAATTCAATTTATTAATGTCAACAAAAAAAATTAATATACAATTCATACTTACAAACATAGAATACAAATTCTTTATAAAATAATGAATATAAAATATCATATTAAATAATATTGTTGCATCCCTCTTTAAGCAAAGCTTGTGATGAGGGATGGTGTATCTCTAGAATGTTGGATAGCATAAGATACTAATATACATCGTAATATTAATAACATAATTAGATTTTATAATTTTACATTACAATATCAAGAAAAAAGAAAAAAGAAAATTCCACTCTCTTATGCTATTTTCATACAAATGTTGCTCTTGTAATCAGTATAGGCCTAATTGAGATTCAACTATATGTTCTACATCAAAGATAAAGATCACCAATATTTAAAAATAAAACAACAAATTCTCTTCTGCTCTGTTATACTAAGTAAGATAAATGTATTTTAAGAATAGAATTGAGATTTACAAACAGATTTGAGAAATAAATCAAAATTAGTCTTCATTTTGTCTCCCTAATAAGTAGTGTCGAAGATACTGTCTAAAAGTTTTGAAAGTGAAAGAATAATAACAAATTGGTATACATTGGGATGCTCCAGAAACTTCAAGCAACAGACGGTTTAAAAGTCTAGGACCATAATACGCTGCATGAGCACTGGCAGCCGCTGTTCTACAAGGTGGTTCTAGCAAAAATCTCTCAGATTGTCTACGAGTAACATAGCCGCCATGAGGGGCTATAGGGAATCTATTGGGCCACGAATAGACAAAACTAGCTAGGTCAAGATCATACAAGTGCTCAATACTGAGAACATTAAATTCTTTATAGAGCAAATTTGTTGGATATCTAACCGGTTTTTTCAAGCATATTTTAATAATTTTCTTATACAATACTATAAGAGGCTTAAGAACTGTAACACCACAACCACCCCAGCCAATTATACCATATCGCACAACTGACTGCACAAGCGCAAAGAAAATCATTTTAATTTGCTCAACTGTAAAAATATTTCTCAGTTGAACAAACTTATACAGCGTCTTCCTCAACCTAATATTGACTATTACTTTACACTGCTGTACAATTCAAAGTCTGATTGCACTAGTTGAATATTTCAATTTATATATTCACAAATAACAAGAAAAAACTGTACTTTTCCACAACTTGGGACAGTTAATATATCGATAATAATTTTAACACAACGACGAACGTGTAAAATTGAATTTCAACGGCAACAATCGAAAAAACAGCAACGATCCTGTTTTTTCACTGTCAGATCCGAGCGACAACTTCAACTGGCGATTATGCGATAGAATAATCTAAATACTAACTTATCTGCTAGGGCGCAGCAGCTGCCGGCCTCGCCACTACAAACCGCTAAACTTGAAACTAATTTAAAACTAGACTTAATCTAAATACGCTAAAGGGTGTCACCAATTATGTTCATGAAGGAGATACATATTAATTACTGATGACACTTTTGTGTTTTTACTGTCCCAGACGCTAGACAGCGTTTTGGTCAACGGTCCACTTTGACTCTGTTATTACGGCCTCCTCAATTACAATTTTGTTCATTTTCAACCATCAACTTGGAGCTAAATCTATCATAGTAGCTAACTCTTTAGCTGATAATTTCTACCAATAAACAGTTTTTATCAAATCATTTGATAAATAGTTTCTCTGACCTGTTTAATAGTTTCTTAGAACTGAACAGAAAAATTTACCCATCTCAAATTATTTTTTGTTAATCCTGGGATTGTCATCCCTATCCATGACTCAGTGGTGAGCGCTTTGGTAAGGGATCTATTATCATCTTTACTAATCATTATGTTCATGAAGGAGATATGTATTAAATACTCATGACACTTTTGTGTTTTTACTGTCCCAGACGCTAGACTGCGATTTTGTTGATGGTCCACTTTGACTCCGTTATTATGGCCTCCTCGATTACAATTTTGTTCATTTTCAACCATCAAGTTGATATTCATAATAACAATTAGGTAGATAATTTCTACCAATAAACAGTAATGATTATCAAGTAATTTGATAAATATTTTCAAGTACAGATTTTTATACATTATTATTAGTGTATGGAGGAGACTGTGATTAATCATCCTCCAATGATGAAATATCTTTCACCAGTCATAGGCATGAGAGGATTGATGTATTCGACTGTATTCAAATGAAGCTGCCCAGGAGAAGGAAGTATATTCTTCACCTATTTTTTTATACAGATTTAGTTACAATCCAATTACAGGCTCATTTAACAAATAAAATTTTAATAATTCATTGAAGCATCTACTTGATATCCACAGTAGTTAACTCCAGCTGATAATTTCTACCAATAAACAGTAATTATCAACAGTTCCAAGTTGAGATTTTCATACATTATTATGAGTCATGCTTCTAATTTCTAGGCGTGTTTTGAGGTTAACAGTAAGCAGTAAAATTTTGTCACCTCAAAAAGTTTGATGAACGGTTTTTCATATATGATTTGTGCAACTACTGATAGAAAGGTAAGGTTTATTTTCCTGTCATTATTTTTTTCAGCTCTACAGCCCATTTGACCTCCTCCATCAACAGTTCCAAGTTGAGATTTTCATACATTATTATGAGTCATGCTTCTAATTTCTAGGCGTGTTTTGAGGTTAACAGTAACAGTAAAATTTTGTCACCTCAAAAAGTTTGATGATAGGTTTTTCATATATGATTTGTTGCAACTTCTGATAGAAAGGTAAGGTTTATTTTCCTGTCATTATTTTTTTCAGCTCTACAGCCCATTTGGCCTCCTTCACAACATCCCTCCAAGCATCTCTACCTTCTATAAATCTGCTCTATCCTCTATAGCCCATCCTTATTAAATCCACTCTGATCTTGGAAATTCTGATCTCACATTAGAGTCATCGTTGTCTGGGGCAGTTTCTGAGTGGTGCCAATTGCTGAGAAAGTAATGAAGGCGAGACTGCACTGGTATGGGAATGTTAAGGCAAAACACCGCAGGCCCTAGTTCGAAAATTGCCACCACGTAGCGATTTAAAATCATGCAAAATACTTCATGCTATTACTCGCTTACTATTACAGTAAAACTTCTTAATTCAAAGGGTAGAGTAAATTTCTTAATTTCAAAGGGAACAATTTTTTCAAGAAAAACAGGTAGTCATTTTTAAGATTTAATAAGAAAATGTTTTTATCATTTTTCAGCTTAAAGATCGAACCAGTGGTTCCATCGGAATCATATTTACAAGTTTTATCTCTATGATTTTTTATGCGCTCCTACCCTCCACCCCATCCACACGTCACTCAGGCACCTTCCACCCCTACACACAAGTCACTCACCCACTACCCCACCCCACCCACAAGTCAGCCTTCATTCTTAGTGCTCAGGCTGGTCACAACTTTTCTTTGTTCTTCAGCTTGTTCACTTGTCATATTGACAGTGATCGTGGTGAGTCCTAGGACATGGTATCTCCAGACGCACTTCCTAATTAACATTTCCTTGTTATATATATATATATATATTTCTCTGGCATTTTCGGCCGGTAAAATGGATTCAAGACATACAGTGAATGGAAAGAAGATGTTGGTTCTTTCGGCCAGGAGATTGAAAAGGCGGCTATCACCAGAAGTTCATGCTAACAGACGTAGAAGGTTAGTTGATTTCATATCATATAATGTAATTGGATAAATTAAAATGTCATGCACTTTGGGCCTACTATAATATGAAACAAATCATGCTTTGAATAATTAATATTGTTATTATGTAAATATAATATTATATTCTCAGTTCGTATTATATCAAGTGAGGTATTTTGGTATGTATGTTTTTGTTTATTAATATGAATGACTTTAATGTTATTGGCAACGCTATTCGCATAATTATGCAAGATATGTCTGAATGGATAGGTACAGAGAGCAACCGGGTGATAGAAAAGCATGGCAAATTTGAATTGATCTTTCAAAACTCCTATTATTTTAAAAGTAATGTTCATAGTGAGGTGATACAATGCGACTAGATATTTCAAGAATTGGTTTTGTACAATATTTTTGGTCAAACATACTGTTAACGATATGACCTAAATTGAATTTACAGACTAAACCTATTCTTAATTCTGTAATCTTATCTAAATTCAGGAGAAAAATAGCTCAATGTAAGCTCTTTTTTTCTCTCCTGATCATTGTGATTTCTGTGGAAATATAGAACCAGTGAGGAGAGTGTAGAGAAATTACAAATTATATAGACTATATATGAGAAAAGGTCTGTAAAGTGGTTTTTGAACATTTCAGGATTGAAGAACAAACCTTACCGCTCGAAGAGCCTTATCTTCCCAGGCTGACAGTGTTTCAGCAGATACCATTTCTGTCTCCACTGAGAATTTTCAACCCAGGTAAACTTTGTGATTTCAAGATTCGAATTTCCACAATCTCACTTGCATTATGTTATGACAGGTTCATATCCATATTCCGTTATCGACAGACGACGAAATTATCAGCTGTTTTTCCAAGGATGAATAACTATTATCCTAGTTTGACTAATTAACTGATTAATTCATTGAAATTTGACATTTGAAAGTGACAGTATTTTTCTAAAAATGTTGAGCAGGCCAAAATAGCAATATTTAATAAGGTACTAGCTGATTCATTAAAAAAATTAGTAGCCCTAGATGATATCATAGGATGAGAAATAGTTTCATACGTGCACGTTTACCTAACAATGTGTGGAATTTTCTAAGTTGGACTGTTTCTTGATTCTTCAGATGCAAGGGCAACTCCATGTAGCTGAGATGAAAATGTGTTATTTTGTTGTATGGACAGGACAAAGAAAGACATTCATATTTAAAAGATCGAGAGGGATGAGAGGTTTTGGACCGAGAAGATGGAGAAAAAGTTCATTTATTTCTACCATTACGCCTTGTTGCCAGATATACTGGATCCTCGAACTTGCCGAAGTATGGCAATCAGGGAACCATCAATCCCATTTTCTCATTTCATTTTTAAATAAAGTCTTATTGAAAATTATCACATCTATTGGTTTTTTGTTTGTCCTACTTAGTTCTTATAAAATGAACAGTTGTAATAACATTAAAAATTAAGAACATGGATTAAAAACGTTGAACACACACCTTATAGACCTAAAGCTATATGAAAAAACTTAATATAGTTGGAATTAAAATAAAATCAAGATAATAATATTTTTAAACTTTACTGTATGAACAGAGATATTGTGGAATTTCTCCATTTATCAAGGTGAAATGAAAGCGATGATGTCAGTTCCACATTTTTTTTTTTGAGCGAATAAACTAAACCAATATGCCTCAAATAAATGTGGAGCTGACATCATCATGTGGAGCTGACAATATCGCTCTTATTTCACTATTCTATTGAAATTATATACAACAAAGTATTTAAAAAAATCAGCAGTATGTACAACTTTTCTTATCATAAACTATTTCATCATTGTATACAAATCGAATTTATAAGATTTACAACTTGATTAACCTGTGTATTTGCAGTTATTGAACAAAAGTTATAACATGAGGATATAACCAATACCTACTATTAATAGAAAGCTATTATCAAGTAATAGCAGGTATTCAAACAGGGTAACATTGAAATTGTGTAAGAAAAAATGTGTGGTGACATCACCAAACCAGTTGATTTGTGTTTTGCGAGTTATCACACAGATTATCTGTCGTTTATATGTCAACTGTAGTGGATATAAAGTAGTGGATGTAAAGAGAGGACGAGAGGACGTGAGTTCTCTCTCTCCCTTCAGGAGAGGAACGCTCGTGGGAGTGGAGAGAGTTTTTTCATAAGTTTTCCTCAAGGGAGACTCAACAAATTATTCGCATTCTGACTGAGAATCCAGTAGTAGCAAGATCAAGTGTTTGTGTACGACTCTCCACCCCAAAGCCCCGCCTCATGGACAGCGACCCAGCGAGGAGTGACCGTAGAGGTGCCATGTATTATTTCACACCAAGAGGTATCGTAAATCCATAAATCGTAAAACAACCATCTATTACTATCGAGTTGTTCAGGGAGATACTGTTAGTGGTGAAGAACATATTTTGTCTGAAACTTTAACTAGTGCTGAAAAAGATACAATTGTTGATACATTAAAATACGATTTCACTAAAGAACCGAACACCACTGTGATAGGAACGGGAAAAGTCATTAGTCAGGGTATGGGAGCCAATGTATCGAATATTTGTACTTTGAGTCCAGAAGATAACGAAATTGAACCCGTATTTAATGTGAGATCAATGTTCCTTGGTTAGGGAAGGTAATTAAGTCAGTCCATGGGAAAGGAAAAATCGAAATTTGCTCGTAGTGAAATAGGAGATACTATTGTAGAGGATAGTTATCGCCCGTTTGGAACTGACCCTTCATCTTTATCAATGTCGAAAACTTCTCGAACTAGTAGTCATACTCGGGAAATGTACATGAAAATAGGTACGAGAAAAGCCCATATTATCGCGTATTACGAACATGAAATCGAACCAAGTCCTGTAAGATCCGTTGGAGCGACCTCTTTGGTACCAGTAGAGGACACCGATAGTCTTAAACTAAACGTAAAGAAAGATAGTGACGGCTGTTGGAGTACCACTACTTCTCACCCACCCGTTGTAGGAACACAGGTTCTTCCTTTTGTACCTGTTTCAAGTAGTTATTCATTGTTTACTCCAAGTACTTCAAGCGAAGTGACATATGACGTCCCTATTCCTCGTACTAAACCATCAACTTCCGTCAGTACTAATGATAATTCTGGATACATAGCTATGAGCAGTATTAATAGTAGAATTAACCCCAAGTAAATGAATTGTTTTGTTGTCATAATTTTTTTTGCGTTTCACAAGTATTAATTATGTCTGATAGGAGCCAACGAGCAACTCCGACGTATTATTTACCGATAGGAGATCCAGACTCTCTGCTGGATCGGTGTGAGACAATCCTCCAATCCTCTAATCGAGGGTTATATAAACGGCTATACTGAATACAGTAGTGAACCAGTACTGAATACAGTAGTGCAAGGCGAGTTCGTGCTACTAAAATTGAAATTCGTTTCAAATCATAAAATTTTGTAAGGGTTTTGTTGATATAGTTGATTTTATTAAATTCTTATTGAAATACCGTTTAATAATTCTTATAAAAAGAAAAAAAAAATTTTTTAATTCTTGTATTGAAAATTGAAAAAAAAAACTATTGTCAGAATGGTTAATCCTGGAGACTCGTCGCAGGGAACAAACCCGTTAGCAGAACAAACTAAAGTCGTGGTAGAACAGATAAAAAGACAATGTGACCCACCTAGTATGCCTATGACTGAAAGACTTTGCCTTGGCCAATGTGATTGAGCCATGGCACGGTGATTCGTCTAGAGTTTCTGTAGGAGATTTTCTTGCTCAAGTCGCGGCTTTAGGAGATTGGTCTGATTCTGATAAATTGAGAGTAATTTCATTAAAACTGAAAGGATCCGTCTTGACATTTTTCAAAACTAGTCCCACAGTAAATAAAGTGAACGTTTCATATGAGGAAGTTAGGGTTGCCCTAGTTGATCGTTTCTCTGAGAAAGTCCCAGATCAGTACTATTATACCGTATTGCAAACAACCGTTCAAAGAAAAGGTGAGAGTCCTGAACAGTACGCTGATAGATTGAGAGCTATTTGCGATAAAACAATTCGAAAAACCGAGGATGCTGTAGTTCAAAAAGTATTGAACGAGGAATCTGAACGTAGACTATTGGCGGCTTATTTAGCAGGTTTCGAGGGGGAAATTGGTCAACAAGTACGTTTTCAGTTCCCAACGTCGATGGGACAAGCCGTTCGATTAGCGGTCACCATGTCCAACATCATAGGACAGGGTACAAACGGCGCTAAGAGAGTATTCGTAGCGAATACTAGGGGGAATCCTCAAATGTTCAAGAAAACGAGAACTTGTTTCAACTGTCATAAAGTCGGACACATATCAAAGGACTGTCGACTGAAAAAGAGAGATAATAAAACTAGTAAACATAATTCTAACGAAAATCAAAACCGTGACCAGGTAACTCATTCACCTAGTAGAAATGATGGGGCTAAGAATGGAAATTACAATAACGTGGAATGCTACAATTGCGGGATCCATGGTCACGTAGCTAAGACGTGCCGGAAACCGAAGGATTTTCGGAAGGGTTCGACAACGAACGCCCGGGGGTCTAACCAGTAGCTGAATTACGACCTAAATTAGTACCGAACGTAAGATGTTGCATGAGAAATGACATTATGTATGATGATATTATTGTATGCGGAAGGACCCAAGAAGAACATGATGAAAATTTAGAAAATTTCTGGAGAGCAACAGAAAAATATGGCCTCACGATTAATGAAGAAAAGTGTAAAATATCTATGGAGAATTTAACCTTTCTGGGATTCGAAATTGGTCAGGGTATGATTAAGCCCGATCCAGATCGATTGAAACCACTCCTTGACTTACCAGCTCCAAAAAATCAGAAAGAATCGAAGCGTGTCCTTGGAATGCTTGCACACTACTCCAAATGGATAAAAGAATTTTCAAAAAAGATCCATCCACTTGTGCATAATACTCACTTCCCGTTGAATGAAGAATGCAGAAATATATTTGAATCATTAAAGAAAGAAATAGGATCTGCAGTTCTAGTGCACATTGATGAAAAAGTCCCGTTCACTTTGGAAACTGATGCCTCAGATTACGCTATTGGAGCAGTATTAACACAGAATGAGAGACCAGTGGCGTTTTTCTCAAGAACTCTTTCCACATCTGAAACTAGGCACTCTGCAGTGGAAAAAGAAGCTTATGCCATTGTGGAATCAATCAGGAAATGGCGACATTACTTACTTGGACGAGAATTTACACTTATCACAGACCAGAAATCAGTTTCATTCATGTTTAGTAATAAACAAACCAGCAAGATTAAGAATGACAAAATCCAACGATGGCGCCTTGAATTGTCAGAATATAAGTTCAATATAATTTATAGAGTTGGAAAAGAGAATATACCAGCAGATACGCTATCAAGAGTCTGTGCCACTGTTGGATGCCATACAGATATAAAGAAACTGATAAAAATTCATGAGGACCTGTGTCATCCAGGAGTTACTCGACTCCATCATTGGACCAAAACAAAGAACTTACCATATTCAATAGATGATGTAAAAGAAGTATGTTCCAAATGTATTACATGTTCTGAAATGAAACCACGCTATCACAATAATATCACGCTGTAAGAATACAGGCTATTTAGCCACAAT
Organism: Nilaparvata lugens; assembly: GCF_014356525.2. Classification (NCBI taxonomy): domain Eukaryota; kingdom Metazoa; phylum Arthropoda; class Insecta; order Hemiptera; family Delphacidae; genus Nilaparvata; species Nilaparvata lugens. Next base: position 92,077,150 of record NC_052518.1, on the reverse strand, counting down.
GGAAGAAGAAAATGAGAGAAAGAAATTGTTCAAAAAAGCTCTCCTTGAAATAGTTGGTGCCTCCAAAAAAATCGATAGAGATAATCCGAGCAAACAAAATGCTATCACTTAAAACACTGGAAAAGTCTTCCAAATCCATCAAAGACCTAAACCCCTTAGCTACAACAATGGGACTGATGGGGACAAAATATCCACTATCTATTGACAAAAACCAGGCAATAAATTACAACATACCAAACGAGTACATGCCGGCCAATTCCAAAGACAGAGAAGACACTCACAAGCACAGAAGAGTTTTGGCCAAGCTAGATACCATAGACTGGTTTATAGAAAATGCATCAGAACCGGATGAACACCAAAAGAAGGTGATAGACCTGTTGAGTAGACAGGCCAGGGATGAGAGGGACGAATATTATAACATGAAATGGAACAGGTCTTCCATCACTTGGGGACACACCACTTATGAGCGCAAGATAGTAAGGACCAGAGAGCCCCTATTTGAAATACCAAACAACCTTAGGACACCTGCCGTGATAGAAGCACTGTTCCCAGGATTCAGCTTGCCTAATAAAAACCTCACAAGGTACACCATCAACAAGCTGAGAGAAATTGCCAAAATGACACTAGAGTCAAGAATAATGCTGGGGAAACAAGCCAGGTTGCTGATAAATGCCATGGACCCTGCTGAAAGATGTCTACCAGTACCTCCAGGGGCAGAAACAGGACTAATAAAATTGAAACATGCACTATTCCACACCAACTACACCATAAACGGATACACCAAGAAAGAGATTTCCAAAGACAAGAAAACAGAGGACCTGGTTGTGAATGTAGTAAAAACCAGTTCTTCATATAATGATTCTGGGACAAACATGACCTCCACTCCGCCACATCAAGAAAAACATTTGTAAAAAAGAAAGGACCATCCTCCCAATACTCGAAAAGTGATGGATCCTCTGGGATCAAACCAACTGGGATAGCAGTTGCCCGAACAGTGAGCCCAATAGTATATAATAATAGTGACAGTAGAATAGCCCATGTGTATGTAAGAATTTCGAATTTCTCTAACGAAGAACTTAAAATTGCTAAGAATACTTGTATTGGTTTATGGGAATCTGATTTTGAAATTATGCCTAATGAAGAAACTGTACTATGTAATAATATTTTTGTACATAAGAAGAACGAGACAATTGATGAAGCTGATGATTTTGGTGATATTTGTGAAATGCCTACAATAGAGACAAAGAAAGTGAGATCAAAGAAATTGTAAATCAAAAATTGAGTCACCTCGGTGAAGAGGAAAATAAGATAATAAGACCGGTATTAGAAAGATTTAGTCATTTATTCTACAATGATACTAAAGAATTAGGGTGTAAACTGAATGTTAAGCATCGGATTCACACTGGTGATGCACAACCTATCAAAAAAGCTCCTTATTGTATACCGGATAAATTGAAATCTGTCGTTAAAGAACAAGTAAAAGATATGCTAAAGAAAAACGTAATAGTAAACTCCGAGTCGCCTTGGAGTGCTCCTATAGTTATTGTAAAGAAGAAAAGTTCCGGAAACGAGCCTAGTTATCGATTTTGCGTTGATTTCCGTGACTTGAATTCGGTGAGCTGTGGAGATGCTTATCCGCTACCCCGGATAGACGATACTCTTGATAGTTTGGGTGGTAGTCAAATATTCACAACTATCGATCTCACTAGTGGATATTGGCAAATACCTATGGATAAGAGTGATGCACCCAAAACAGCGTTCAGCTTACCGACAGGAGAGCATTATCAGTTCAACGTTTTACCGTTTGGTCTGAAAAACGCTCCTGCAACCATGCAACGTCTTCTAGACAATCTATTAGTAGGATTAAAAGGCCAAGAAGCTTTAATTTATTTAGATGACATTATAATATTCTCTCAAACTATGGAACAACACGCGCAACGTCTCAATAATGTTTTTCAAAAATTGGAATCAGCAAATCTTTTTATACAAGGCTGGAAATGTAAATTTGCTGAAAAACAAGTAAATTATTTAGGGCATGTTATTTCGGGAGAGGGTATCCGACCTGATCCTGATAAAATAAAAAGTGTGAAAAATTTTCAGTGGCCGGTTAATACAACCGACGTAAAATCGTTTTTGGGCTTAGCAGGGTATTATCGCCGACACATAGGAAATTTTGCAAATATAGCTCAACCATTAAATCAACTGCTAAAGAAAGATGTGAAATTTGTATGAGGAGAATCTCAAACTCAAGCTTTTAATTCATTGAAGAAATCATTGTGCGAGGCACCAGTTCTCAAGTACCCAGACTTTACTAAAACATTCATATTAAGTTGTGATGCATCCCAATCATGTATTGGGGCCGTTATATCTCAAGTTTGGGACAATATCGAGTGTCCAGTTGCCTATGCAAGTAGGAAGCTGAATAAAGCCGAGAGAAATTACTCCACTACGGAGCGCGAATTGTTAGCATTAGTTTGGAGTACTAAACATTTCAGGTGTTATTTGTTTGGGCAGAAATTTATAGTAAAGACAGATCATGCTCCTTTAAAATGGCTGCTTAATTTAAAGGATCCAACTTCACGACTAGCCAGGTGGGCTATTGGATTATCTGAATTTGAATTTGAAATCCATTTCAAACCAGGTGAAAATCATGGAAACGCCGATGGATTAAGTCGATCTATTAAAGTAATTGATGTTTGTGATGAACCAATTATCGATAAGAAATTTCTGAAAATCGTTCAACGCAAAGATGAATTTTGTATACAAAAACTTCAAGATATTGAGGCAGGAAACGATACGGATGTCTATGTGATAGAAGATGATAACGTACTATATAAACTATATATAACTAGATAATCATGAAATTACCGGTAAACAATTAAAACTTGTAATCCCATTAGAAATAGTTGACACAGTAATTAAATTTCATCACGATACTAAATTTGCAGCTCATCAGGGAATACATAAAACGTATGATTTATTAAAATCGCTATATTTTTGGAAAGGTATGAAAAATGATGTTCAAAAATACATTCAAAACTGTAAATCATGTCAAGAACTTAAGTCAGATGGACATAGGAAAGTACCTTTAGTTATTTTTGATCCAGTCTATGAACCGTTTGAATTAGTATCTTTGGATATAATAGGACCTCATCCTGTGAGTGATGACGGTAATAAATACATACTGACGTTTATGGATTATATGACTCGTTATTGCGAAGCTATACCGATAAAAGATCAAACCGCAGAAACTATACCTAAAGAATTCATATGCAATATTGCTATCAGGCATGGAGTACCGAAAAAAACTACTTACTGATTTAGGAAAGAATTTTATTTCAGACTTATTTAAAGGAACTTGTAATTTATTGGGTATTAGAAAATTGAATACAACCGGATATCGACCGGAAACTAACGGATTGATTGAAAAATGGCATAGAACTTTAAATGACATGTTATCTCATTTTGTTAAGCGGAACGGTAGAATTGGGATACCTATTTGCCGTATGTAGTGATGGCTTATCGCAGTGTAAAACATAGTGTAACGGGTTATAGTCCTTATTATTTGTTACATGGTCGAGAGATGCGACTACCTTCCGACGCATCTCTTGAACCTAATCTAAAAGTAACTGAAGAAATTATTATTGATAACAGAGTTGGAGAACTACAAAAAAAGTTATCAGAGGCGTATAAGATTGCAAGTGAACGAACACAACAGATACATCGTAAGAATAAATCCTATTATGACGTAGGTAAAAAGCATATAGAGTATCAAGAAGGTGATAAGGTAATGGTACATCAACCCTCTCGAAGGAGGGGCCTTCAACGTAAATTCGCAAAACAGTGGGTAGGACCCTACAAAATTATTGAAAAGAAAAATGAGTATAATTATTTGATAAAAATTGGAAACAAGGCTGTCATGTTTCATGCAAATCGGTTGAAACGTAGTTTCAATCGTAATCGTAATAGCACTTCCCGGAAACCCCTTACTCAAGAGCCTACTGATTCCACTCTATTGGAGAGTGATTATGCTAACACGCTGGTAGACCACACAGGAAATCACTGGGTATGGCAGAATGATATTCCAGCAAGTGATGCTGATAATTCAAACAATGATATCAATGAACTTGAAAATGCGATTTCATCGCCTAGTAACTTAGAACCGATATCTGAAAATGATGTGAGAAATAACGACACTAACCAAGTCGAAACCGGAAATTTTGTGGAGGTCACAAATGAGCATGAGTTATCACGTCTGCAACGTGAAAGGCGATTGCCTACTCATTTGAAGGACTATGTAGTAAATATGTAATAAAGAATTATCAAGTTAGAAATATGTGAAAGGGGAAAACACATACGTTTCACAATATTGTTTTATTCAGGAAACTATATTTATAGGACAGTAGAATTTTTTCTTGTTAGAAATACTTTTATCCACTTAGGCTTTAAGAAAATGTATATACGTGTATCCGATATACACATGCATATTAGGGTGGGTCGAAAAAAATCGATATATTTTTTCGGATCGTAATACCGCGGAAAAGTTGCTAAATGGTATGACTAAAAAGAGGAAAAAATATTAAAATTATCAGATGTTATCTTCCATTCGCGCATGAGCTCTAAAGTTTTGAAAAAAAATAATTTTTTTTTGAAAATTTGTAATAATTTTTTTTTACGATATTTAATATGTAATAGTGAAAAATGTCATCTACGACACACTAATAAAGTAATATAAAAATACCGGTATTGCACTTCAACATCTTCCATTCACGCACGGACATCCAAATATAGCCAAATTACAAGAAAATCGGATTTTTGTCCTATTTTCTTTTCATGTATAGTTACAGATATGAATAATGACCTAATATCTGATTATACATGTTCTGATAGTTAAAGAAAAAAAAATTCAGACGTAATTGAGCTTGGTTTTTCGATCGCGCACAGCGATACAAAACTTACTGTCAGCGCCCTCTCCGCTGCTCCGATACCCCTCTCCGCTGCAGGCCAGCGCCACTAGCGGGTCAACGACCCACGCCGCGTCACGTGATACCCCTCTCCGCTGCAAGCAGCCAAAACAGTGGTCCGCCGCGCCATTTTGTGCGCCAGTCTGCTGTTGTCTCTTGAGTGTGGTGAATGTGTTGCGTAGTGTGTGTTCCAAATTTCATATTTCAGTGTAGTTTTTTGAACAATTGTGCAATGAATGATGGCATTATCAAAGACAGTGATCACTAGACAAGAATTCGAGTGTCCGTTTTTCGGTACACCAAGAGACTTGCCGCCTAACAAGCTCCCTACAGGAGAGGACGTTCTTCAATGTTTATCGAATGAGAGGTATAATTTAGCAGTTAAAGTAAGCAACAAAAGAGTTAGTTTTGGACAAGTAGCCAATACAGTAGCTGGCAAAATAGTGTGTTTGTACAATAGAGCATCAATTCCCACCGTAAGTGATAAGAGAGTAGTACAACTGTTGACTGCACTGCATGACAAGTATTATAGTTCAAGAAAATCTCATACTCGAGACAAAAACAAGGAAGTCTTTAAGAGAAACCTTGATGATTTTAAGAAAAAATGCTGTTTGCTTTTTGACATTGCGGCATGCAAATGCCCCATTGCCCTTGAATGTACCTGTCATAAAACACCGGATCAATGCCAGTGTATCTGCTCAATAACTTGTACTTGTGAAAAGCTTAAAAAAATACCTTTACTTGAGCTGAAATTTATCTATTCACTACGCACTCACGGCATTGGCAAAATTGGAGGTGTGGACTTAAATGAAACAAAGAAACGTGCCAAATCTTCACAGAGGAAATCTTGTTCCAGCTCTTCAAAACCAAAAGTAGATGTCCAAGTTTCCGAAACTGAACAACGTGATGAATCCTTGCCCTCCAGTGACGTTTGCAGTGACGGTGACCAAGAATTCATACCTGAATCTCCAAAAAAGAAATCTGGTTGGCAAATGAGGATTAACCTTAAATCTACTGCATTAACTACTGATCGTTACGGTGTTTTCGATCGTGCTACAGCAGCAATAGCCTCAAGTGTTTTGCAGGACTTTGGCATGGTAACTAATAGCGACAATTCACAAGTAGTTGACAAGTGTAAAATAAGAAGAGAAAAACACAATGTTAGGGCTGATTTGTCCAGTTCTATAACAGAAAATAAGCTAATTGGGCTATATTTTGATGGCCGTAAAGACGACACTATTGTGGTACAAGAGGCACATTCAAAACTATTTAAAAGAGTGGTAAAGGAGGAACATTACGTGCTTATACAAGAACCTGGTAATATATTTCTGGGACACGTGACCCCGAATTCAGGAAGTGCAGAGGATATTGCGACCTCTACAATATCCTATTTGACAAGCAATGACATTTCTTTGGACGAATTACTCGTTATTGGCTGTGATGGCACCAATGTTAACACCGGATTGAAAAACGGTATAATACGCCGTATTGAAACACACTTAGGTAAGCCTCTGCAATGGGCAGTTTGTCTTCTTCATTTTAATGAACTACCCTTCCGCCATTTATTTCAGTATTTATATGGTAAGTCGACCGGGCTAAATTCTTTGAAAGGACCGATTGGTGAGAAATTGATCAAATGTGAAACACTTCCAGTAGTGCAGTTTGAAAGTATTGAATAGAATTTTTTCAAAATTTAATCAAACTTTAGAGCTCATGCGCGAACGGAAGATAACATCCGATAATTTTAATATTTTTTCCCCTTTTTAGTAATACCATTTAGCAACTTTTCCGCGGTATTACGATCCGAAAAAAAATATCGATTTTTTTCGACCCACCCTAATGCATATTCATGTTATGTTTAAGGAAGCAATTTATGAAATTCAATTATAAATCAATTATGGTAGTTAATAGATATGTGAGGAAATCTTTCAATCTCTTTTGTTTTAGGCATCTTTTTATTCATCATTCTGATGATTGGAAGAGGACATGCGAACCTACCGTGTAATGAAAGCCATTGTTTTCTAAAAACCGGGTTGGTTTTCATGAAAGAAGTTGACATTCTTATCACTGGGGATAAGTGGACCGTTGTTAACATTCACGTACAAGAATATCACTCAGTAATTTCATCCGCTAGAGATGCGATTCAGATGTTAGAAAAAGAGGTTGAAAAAGAGGTTACAACAGAAGATATGTTAATGTATGTTCGTTCATCTGAAATTAATAGAATTCGACGTATTGTTGATCTTCTCAGTAGTGAGATTGCGTCTTTTGAATTGATGTTACCTAAAGACTCGACGGAATTGATTGACCGTAGACGAAAGAAGCGCGGATTAATCAATGTAGGGGGAGATTTATTGAAAGTATTATTCGGAACATTAAGTGATGACGATTTAGTTAGAATCAATCATAAAATATCTCATTTCGGGGACCAATTTCAGACGATAACCCATCTTGTGGAGGATCAAGTAACTGTTGTAAAAACTATAGATCAGGAAGTTCGTAACCATGGGATAATTCTTAATGAGACTCTTGATTTATTAGAAGTAATTTTACAGCAAGGAAGTCAAATGAATCGTACTATTAGAAGTGAATTAGAAATTATTGAAAAGGCATTAGGCCAAACACATTCTGTGAATTCTTTAATGAGAGAATTGGAAATAATTTTGTTGCAAGTTCAAAAAGAGCTTCTTGAACTTAGACAGTCACTGGGGGATACATCTGCTGGTAAACTCAGTTCACTATTGTTACCACCTCAAAATTTGTCAGTAATTTTACAACAAGTTGTGAATAAATTGCCAACTGGATTATCTCTTTTAACGACAACTGACATTGATCAAATTTACGAATACTACCATATCATTACAGTACACGCTGCATCCACCTCTAATACAATTAGATTGTTCCTAGAAATCCCTCTAAAATCTCCTAACCGATATTACACCTTATATTCCGTAAAACCTCTTCCTTTTCTAGACACTGAAAGCAATCAATTTTTCGTCATCAAAGTGAAAGAAGACTTTTTAGCAGTTTCACACGATGGACAGCGCCACGTTCCTATGACACATAGTGACGTAGGCAAGTGCAGCGGTGAACTATATACATTGTGCCCGCCGAACTTACCAGTGTTATTGAACTCTAATAGCTGCGTTTTCCAACTGTTTGTGGGAAACGAGCAGATGGTACAAAAATTTTGCGAAAAATATTTAGTGTCAGAACATTTTGAGCCAGTACTACAGAATTCCAGAGACTAATGATTGGTTATACAGTGTTAGTAAGCCAATCAGAATTGTTCGCGAATGTTCGTTAAATGAGCCTCACACGAAGTCTGAAATCCTTGTGGGTGTTGGTATCATGAACAATGTACAAAACTGTTTCGTCCACTCAGAAAAATTTAGTTTACTACCTTCAACAACAGGTGTATCGAAAGTTACGGTGAACCGAACTAATATCATATTCAGTCCAGTGATACTAGATATATTCGATCTAGGAGAAAGATCGCTCATTCATGAACTGTTCATCAAAGAAAATCATTCCGACCTACATCGAGAACGTTTGTATGTTCTGCGGCAGCGGCTTGCTATGCCTGCCCCTGGGATTTCCATCAATCAGCTCATCCATGAGGCGAAGAAGGTGTAGAGTCATGGCCGTAAGCTACAAGCTGAGCTTCACAGCCAAGAGTCCAGTTCCGTTGCCAAATCGGTGGCCGTAGCCTTTGCTGTGACGGCAACCTGCATCATAATATTTTGCGTAGTGACTGGTGTCACTCGACGCTCCTTCTACAACTACCTGCTGGCGAGAGGACGTCGTGCCGATTCCCCGGACGATGGCCTGTCCCTGAGCGAAGTGACGCTCCCTACACCGACAACAACCGAGGCGCCGGTACCAGAGGTGGCGATCCGCTTCGCCAAGCCTGGCAAGGTTGCCGGCTAGGTGGCAATCTAACTGTTCCAGCCTGGAGTGTATTGGGGCCTGGGTACGAAAATTCCAAGTGAAATTGGGGAAGTGTGTGTTCTTCATCTGCTTGATAATATTGAACTATTAATTTTTAATATTATGCTTATATTGGACTTATTTTATTGGACTCATATTTCAGTCATTATTGGTGTTTTTCTTATTATTGGGTTTGTCTAATCATTTTTTTTCTTTGCATGTTATTTTCAGCTATTTTACTTATGACAAAAGTGTTAGTGCAAAAAGACATTCTATAGACTTTCGTAAATTGTGCACTATGAAAGCCTTTTGGACTTTAGTTGTTTTGTTGAATTTTCTAAATTGTAACGTTTTCATTGATGAATCACTACTCAACTTTTTTTTATGGAGATTTGATTTCTTTGTCATTGTTTCATTGCTATTTTATTTGATTGATTTTATTCGTTCATGATTTTATTGCATAAAGGGAGGAAACAGACCTCTCTCTACGCTATACGCGCACATTTGGTGGTGCTTTTGAATATTTATCTTTTGTAACGTAATCGTTTATTGGTTATTTGCCTTTTGTTCACGTACATATTTCGTACTATGTTTCTTTGTATCTTTGCTATTATTATTGTATTGCTATTATGATTATTTTTGAAACGGCACCTCACCCTGTGTATTCCACGCATTAAAATTCAGAACTACTTTAGTAAATTCCGAAACTTTACACATCAGTTGGTTGGAATTTGGGTTTGTAGAGTCACTTCAGGTTCGGTCGCATCCCATTTTTTTTGATACCCCTTTGTCTAAATTTTGGATTAGACCCTCTGTCTAGCTTTGTACCATTATTAGTACATTCATTTTTCTCATTAGTTTTTTTTTTAAATGTTGATGTACCAAATGTCTAGTACCCAATTAGCTTTTGGTTTAGGGTACTTGACATTTTTTTTCATGGGGGGGGGGTGTAATGTAGTGGATATAAAGTAGTGGATGTAAAGAGAGGACGAGAGGACGTGAGTTCTCTCTCTCCCTTCAGGAGAGGAACGCTCGTGGGAGTGGAGAGAGTTTTTTCATAAGTTTTCCTCAAGGGAGACTCAACAAATTATTCGCATTCTGACTGAGAATCCAGTAGTAGCTAGATCAAGTGTTTGTGTACGACTCTCCACCCCAAAGCCCCGCCTCATGGACAGCGACCCAGCGAGGAGTGACCGTAGAGGTGCCATGTATTATTTCACACCAAGAGGTATCGTAAATAAATGAACTATTTAGCTTGCTTTCAAAAAGTGTTTATTCCTTTTTCCAACATTCCGTAACCCGAGTGTCTCTCGAAGACACGGCCCATGTAGGGCCCATTACACAACACGTGATTTCAGCTGTCCGTCTTGAATTTTGATTCTGACTTATTCCATAATATATAAAGTATTCATAAAGTTCTATAGATTCACAAACCCATGATCAGTAATATTATTATACAAATCGCGGATTTCAAAATCAGTACAATACTTCCTGAGTGAGTTTTACAACTCGGGAGGCTCACTACAGTCAACCGCACGCAAATAGTCTGATTAGAGTGCATACGGTACAACGTTAGCAAATATTAGTTGATCAATCAATGTTCACAGCTCTGGAACTAGTGAGATAGAAAGAGAAAGAGAGCGAGAATGAGTGAGAAGGCGCTCAATCATTGCGTTAGGCTTAGCCAGTGAACTGACCGTGTGCTACTGTTCTGACCGCGTGAAAAATACAATGCAATTGAACAATGCATTGGAACTAAAAACGCGCTTCCGACAGAACAGTTCAACCGATTTTTTGAAATTAATTTTAAAATTCTTGAAAAAAATTTGCCTTAAAAAGACTACCTGCATTAGTTACATTTTTTCTTATAAAAATTATTCAAAATGGAAAAAATAGCATATGGTAGCGGGTTTTAAAACTTTAAGCTGATTGCAAGACAGTCTTGGTCTTCCATATTGGACTAAAAATAAGTAAGTAATCACAAGAAGTAATTTGACCCCAACAGTGCTGCTATCTATAGGGCTAGAATCACAATTTTTTCCATGCTGTTTGGCCTTAATAGACGCACATCAGACCACATGACACGACAAGTGCTTGAGATGGAGACACAGTCAAGGGGCTGAGGCAGACCTCGCCTCACATGGATGTTGCTAGTCCATAAGAATATGGAACAATTAAATGTTACAAATGAGACAACCCAGGATCGTGTGAATTAGCGACTGCGTACTAGAAGACCCCAAATAATGGGAATAAGGCAAGGAGAAGAACAATGTATTGATCTACTATCTAGGTGTAGGGGTTGGCGATCCCACCGTCCAGTTGCTAATGCAACTGCAATCAGTCTCTCCAAAACCCTTCTTATTAGTCCCCTCTTAGTCTTCTCACTGCTTTGGAGCTATTAACTTCTAGAATGGCACTTCTCCATTGACTAAGCTTTGTGTCATTCTTTACTTTTCTTCTATACTTTTGGTCTCCCTTGGTCAAAACTCTTATTTTCATTTTCCTCTCCTCTTCCGCCATAGCGGACAGACAACAACATCTGCCAGGACGCAAACTCTTCTTCCCTACTGGTCTGTGTCCTCATAAATCGCTGGGTGGGAAAATATTGGTATTAGTTAGTAGGTTAGCAATGATTGCATACAAAGGCTGAGCAAGGCTTTCCGCGCATACTATCTGTTTCGTGCTCAATTGAAATGGTCAGCAAGGTGCCGAACGCCGTACATCGGCCTCCCGGCAATCGCAGTGATACATTTAGAGATAGAAAGTGGAAAGCAGCGGAAAAAATCGGTTCTTCTCAGAGCCATGACGCTCGACTTGAAGTTGGTAGTAATTAAAGGATTTTTCAACTTAATATAGAAGGTATCTCGAAAGCTAAGATACTTAAAAAATTCACCAAACAACACAGAATTGATGTTGTTGCTCTACAGGAGACCCATGTTAGAAGTAAGAAGAAAGTCCTAAACAATGGGGTCCCACAAGGTTCTGTACTATCTCCAGTATTGTTCAACATATATGCATTAGACATCCCAGCTACTAAAGGCCGCAAGTTTATGTATGTGGATGATATTGCACAGGCTATACAGGCAAGCACCATTGAAGAAACAGGTGAAGTGCTTCAAAAATACATCAATACCTTAACAAATTACCTGCAGTGCTGGGGATTAAAACCAAACCCAAGCAAGATAAGAATAACTGCATTTCACCTGAATAGCAAGCAGTCTAGAGCAGTTCATACAGTGAATTTCTGTGGCACTGTCATTCAGGCAAGCCCACATCCAATCTACCTGGGAACTACCCTGGACAGAACTCTCAATACCTAGTGAAGAGATAATAGTTGAAAACAATTTAGGTTCCTCTACCATTCCTCATATCCACTGGCAAAATGACAACAGGACAATGCAAGTAATGATCCGGCAGTGACGGGAAAAAGAGCAGTGCGGTCCCGGAAGTTGCGGTATCTAGTAGCTCGTGCCGAGAGTCGTTTCTAGCATCTCGTGTATTTTTGCATCTCGTGTCGTCGTGCCGTGTGTTACCGTAATAAATATATGCTACAAATCCACATTTGCGGAATAGCGAGTACGCAGTTGGCTGAGAGAGACATGTGCACGTAGGCAACTCGTTATTAATAGCGGTGAGTACAAAAATCACATATTTTATTGTCATTGCCAGTTTCAAATTATATTTACCCATCTTCTAGTATATTTTTTTATCTATCATCATCCCGAATAGGATGAATACTACTAGGTACCAAATTTCCTAATAATTAGTTTTTCGGTATTTTGAAAATAAACCCTATTCCGCTCATCAAAACCCCCTTTTAAAAAAGTTTATGAGTTATTATTTTGATAAAAATAAAATCTATTAGCAAGCCCATTGACAGTAATAAAATCCGTTACACTATATATGACAGTATAACTTTATTATTATTTTACTTTTTCATAAGACCATTATGAAAAAACCATTAAGACCATTATGAAAAAATCATTAAGAACATTATGAAAAACGCATTTAAAAGAAAAGTGAAAGAGATATTGGTAACAGAGCAACATTAAAAGTATATGGCCACTTCTCTATAGATTGGAAGATTTATTAAAAACAATATAAAAACATGAAGTACCCTTTTATTTAAAATATTTTAAACAACTAGTTTCAGCCTTTGGCCATTTTAAAGTGTGCAAAGGCCGAAACTAGTTGTTTGAAATGTTCTGATTTTAATGATAGTTTGTATTTTTTATAGGGCATGGAGGAGAGAGAGACTGCTCAAACGGAACAGTGGGAAGAAAAAGAAGGAAGATAGAAGAAGACGCAGCAAAGAAGATACATTTTTACAAAATAGTGGGACTAGTGTAAGAGTTTTATATAAAGTGCAAACTACAAACATTGACATTGAAAAGTACTGGGTGCTTCAAAAAAATGTATAAACCCTTTAAACAATCGTAGTTTTCCGCTCTACAAGGCTAATGTTATATTTCTTCGCCAGGTGGCAGCATAATCGTCCCTTTATGTTATATTGTTAGTTGGAATTTGTAATAACAACATGGCGGACGTACGTTTGAGTTTTGAAGAACGTAAGCAGGTTATTAAGTGGTACTGGAAGTTTGAGAATGTAAATGAAGTTCAAAGACAGTGGAGAAGGGAGTATGATACAGAACCACCTTCAAGATTAACAATTACACGCATACGAGACAAATTCGAAGTTCATGGAACAGTGTGTGATGTGCATAAAGGTCATTCAGGTCGGCCTCGAACAGCTACAAGTGATGAGTCATCAACGGCAGTCTTGGAACTGTTTCAACGGTCTCCTAACAAATCTTCAAGGCAAGGGGCACGTGAAAGTGATGTAAGTGCTAGCAGCGTGCTACGCATTCTGAAGAGAGGCAAGTATCGTGTTTACATTCCAAGGCTGGTGCAACAGCTAAATGACGACGATCCAGATCGAAGGTTGCAATTTTGTGAATGGATTCAGGAGATGGTGATACGTGAACCAGGATTTATGGGTAGCATCATTTGGTCGGATGAAGCCCAATTCAAACTTAATGGAACTGTCAATAGGCACAATTGTGTTTACTGGGGTGAAGAAAATCCTCACATTACAATTGAAAAAGCTGTAAATTTGCCTGGTGTAAATGTGTGGTGCGGTTTGTGTTCAAGGGGACTCATTGGACCTTTTCGATTTGAAGGCACTGTAACTGGTATTAATTACCTAACAATGCTTGCTGATTCCATATTTCCTGCCATTCGTGCATTATACGGTAATGATGATTTTTATTTTCAACAAGATGGTGCTCCGCCGCACTATTACAGGGACGTACGAGCTTACCTGGATCAAAATTTGCCAGGCCAATGGATAGGACGCAGGGGGCCAATCGAGTTTCCAGCACGCTCTCCAGACCTTACACCACTGGATTTCTTCTTGTGGGGCACAGTAAAAGATGAGGTGTACAAACGTAAACCACGTAACCTAGACATTCCTTGGAATGAGATTCAAGCAGTGTGTAGAGAAATCTCATTGGACGTTTTGATACGATGTACAGAATCAGTGGTGAATCGTACTCAGAATTGTATTGATGCTGCAGGTCACCAATTTGAACAGTATTAACATTATTTGTTATTTATGTTTCATTTACATTGGACTATCAGCTTTCTATTTTCCTGAAATTTAACTTTGTAGAACGGTAAATAATTTTTCTATGAAAGTTCAAAGTGTGTATACATTTTTTTGAAGCACCCGGTACATAACAGTGAATAATTATTGATGTGAAGTGATAGTGAAAGGACTCGAATTTACTTTCATTTTCAAAAGACGTTGAATTGATTTATATTTGTTTTTAAAGTAGCCCATGGCCATACAAGTGAAGTGATTTTATTGGAAGATTTATACGTAATTAAAATATAATTGAAAGAATGTATTAACTCTGCAAAATTAACTATTTATATTAAAATGATTAATCATGATTGCCTTATATATATTATTAATTATAATTTTTTGAAAAATTGTACGATATTTATTCATTCACTCTGAAATTATTTTCTAGTTGTTACTATAATCTTTCAACATTTCAATAACAAATCAGGGGAGCAAACAGGGGAAGAAAGAATTGACGTATTTGAGATTCTTGTGGAGAGAGATCTGTTGCAAGGTCCCTTATCCCAGGGGGGGGGGGACTGAAACAGAATTTTACATAAATTGGGGGGGGGGGTACGACATTGAGCTTGAGGGAGCACATCTGAAAAAGTTAACCAATCTGAAACTTATATTAACAATCTATATTATTCTGCGACTCACTTCCAACACACAAGGTTTACTTCTGTTGCCAGTGCAGGAAGACTATCCATTTTGACGTATTGACTTGTTTCAGTTACAACAGTATGTAAAATGGGAGTGAGCAAAGACAATGCTCCATGTTCAGAACTCCTAAGATAATCCTATAAACTACAAAATAAGGTCATATTTCAGTCGTTTGCGACTGTGTATTCTTTCATTAACCTTCCGGTAATCGCGTCCATTAGAATAACATGAGTGATCTCGTGTTATATTTTTAAACAGTTTTTTTCTATGAAAGATATATTCATCTTTCATAAGATGAAAAGATTTTTAATCTGAATTGGTATTTATGAAAAAAAATTATTCCAAGTTGTATTTGATACTCATTTTAAAATGTTTAGCACTGCAAATAATGCCACAATCTAATTTCCAATTAGTATCATCCTGTTGGTAAAGCACAAACAGTCGCGTGATGTACGTTTAACAACAGTCAGTAATTAAGATGATAAATCTACTTTTTAGAACAATTAATGCATTATTTATTAATGTAAATTGTCTTTAATTGTGGTTGGGAGGGATGTTGTAGAAGGCATAGATGATAGCCTGAAATCCCGCAAAGTAAAATTAGGCTTTTAAAACTGAAAAATCATCAACTGCTGCACTTTTTACAACACGACTGCCGGAAGGTTAAACCATAGAGAAACAATAGCGTAAACAAACTTACGATATTGTTTCTGTATGGTTAAACTGAATGAACTTTTTGTATTTAATCACAGAATCTTATCTTTGGTCGGCAGGCACGGGATGGGCGGTTGGCACCTTGTCCTGTGGCAGTCCATTATCAAAGAGACGAGGTTGCACTTGGTGGATGCGCAGAGAGAGCTGCGCACTAGTAGCTGTTGGTGTGCATGCGCCCATCTGCTGCACATGTACAGTCCTGTGCATGTTTCCTGCAACACCAGCCACATTCATCTCAAATAGAATTGAATAGAAAAGTGGTTTAGTAATATTTTTTGACCATAATAAAACAATAGCTTTAACTTGAATGGAATGCATGCCCCCAAGTTATGATGAACATATAAGTTATGCATATTATCATAATATTATGATTCTCCCCTGCATTCTTTATTTGATTTGTTTTTTATATATATATATATATATTTTTTTTTCAAATCTCAATCATTTATTTCGCCATTTAAAAAAACAATCACAAATAAAGAGCAAATCAAATATGATGAACAATAAATTTAAACAAAATACAAGTGTTAACTTAAAAATAAGAAAATAATAATACAAAATCATAAATATCTCTTTACGTATGTATATATAATTTACGTATTATATAGCCTATGGCATCACCAGCAAAAGAATAAACTTTGCCCGCTGGTGACCGTTGCAAATCGAAAATATTATAATAATATTTCAAAAAAAAATCCTCATCATTGAGTCATTTCTGAGAATAAAGAAAAAAGTAAAGTATAAATATGCATGGTTCAATATTAAATTGATAATAAAGACATAAAATTGATAATAAACACATAAAAAAGTAGCAATGAGAAACATACAAGATGGCTGAGAAAATAGATAGCGGTTTAATATGATTGAGGAACTTAATCAAATTTGAAATATTACTTTTCTGTGACTTCAAAATTTTCAAGAAGAAAACGATCTCAGAATCAATGACATCTTGCAGCCATGGGAGTTGTGTAAAAATTTGTTTGAAAAATATGGAGTGCTCACAGTTCCATCAATATATTTCACGGAAACTGATATTCTGGTGAAGAAGAAGGAGAAGATGTTCAGGGGACATCATAATATTTATCATAGATAAATACCAGGAACGAAGGAGTTCATATGCAATAACCGCAACATAGAACTGCAGCATTGGAATGAGAACAACTTTACAGCGTATAATTCTCTAGAGTATTGAGCGGCTTGACCTGTTCAAGATAACAATTGAGAAGAAATTATTAGATGCTTCACCGAATGGCATAGATGAGGAGTTTGCCTGTTGGAGTTAATGGTCTATTCATACAAGTAAGTTTGTGATCAGTCCTGAATAGAAAACTCCTTTTTATGTTCAGATTTTTTTTCTCACCTTTGAGTATTAGCCCAGTCAACGAAGTATTATAGAAGGAAAAGTTTGGAAGACAATTTTTGACCCCGTGGTTCTGTTTAGGGTAGTACGGAGGTAGACATTTCAAAAGTCCCCACCCCTACCCACTGTGCCAAAGTGGTGGGGGTGCTTCAAAGGTACCAGTTTTTGGTTTCTTGCATAAAACCTGAAAACTATGCATTTTACAGACATGACTAATGACTATTCTATAAAAAATTAAAGCTTACATAATTTCCTATAATATTGATCTAACAACTTTTTCTATATCTCTTCCACTTTTCGAGATATCCGCTCTAAATATGTGAAATTTTTGAAAAACACATTTTCCTTCAATTTTTTGCTATTTTTGCTCTTATAACTTTTTGAATATCGATGGGAAAAACCCATGCTAATCATGAGCTTATAGAGCATCAAATTCTCTTCAATTTGGTGTATAATTTCACAAGTTTACGCACATCCCCACGATAGTTGCAGCAGCTTCAGTGTTGAGAGTGAGATCTTCAGTTATGCAAAAACAGACCAATTGACAAAGGAATTTGGAGAGAATGTTTTGAACACAATTTTTGACATCGCAGCTTTGTTGGGACCAGTTAGGGGGTGAACATATCAAAAGTCCTCATTCCTATCCCTTGTGCTAAAGGGGTGAGGGTGGTTTAAAAGTTGCATTTTTCAATGTTTTGCTTACACGCTCATATCTTGTAAAAAAATTCGTTTAACCGACATGACTAACTATTCAGAAATGAAGCTTGATAAATTTTCTACAATATTTGTTCTGTGGTGATATGTGATATCTCCAACAGTTTTCGAGATATAGACTCTTAAAAGTGTAAAATTGTTAAAATAACAGCTTTTAATCCTATTTTTTATGTTTCAGGGCCTACAACTCTCTTCATAAGGCTACAAAGTCAAAAAATGTGTACCAGATGTTCCAGACTCAAATTTCATTGTCAAGTGATCAATTGTTACAAAATAAAAATTTCACCCCCCACATTGAATCCGCTATAACAATAGAGGGAAAACATTAAGTAGTAAAATAATACATCAAATTGAAAAGAAAACAATGCTCTACAAATATACGGTAAGCATTCATTTTTATTATGGATTGTTGGAGAGTTGTAGGCCCTGAAACATCAAAAATATGATTAAGAGTTGTTATTTTAACAATTTTACACTTTTTAGAGCCTATATCTCGAAAACTGTTGAAGATATCACAAATCACCACGGATCAAATATTGTAGAAAATTTATCAAGATTTATTTCTGAATAGCTAGTCATGTCGGTTGAACGCATTTTTCTCAAGATATGAGCGTGTAAGCAAAACATTGAAAAATTCAGCTTTTAAACCACCCTCACCCCTTTAGCAAAAGGGATAGGGATGAGGACTTTTGATATGTTCACCCCCTAACTGGTCCCAACAAAGCTGCGAAGTCAAAAATTGTGTTCAAAACATTCTCTCCAAATTCCTTTGTCAATTTTTGCATAACAGAAGATCTCACACTCAACACTGAAGCTGCTGCTACAGTCGTGGGGATGTGCGTAAACTTGTGAAATTATACACCAAATTGAAGAGAATTTGATGCTCTATAAGCTCATGATCAGCATGGATTTTTCCCATCGATATTCAAAAAGTTATAAGAGCAAAAATAGCAAAGAATTGAGGGAAAATGTGTTTTTTTCAAAAATTTTACATCTTTTAGAGCGGATATCTCGAAAAGTGAAAGAGATATAGAAAAAGTTGTTAAATAAATATTATAGGAAATTATGTAAGCTTTAATTTTTTATAGCATAGTCATGTCTGTAAAATGCGTAGTTTTCGAGTTATATGCGAGAAACCAAAAAATGGTACTCTTGAACCACCCCCACCCCCTTAGCATATGGGGTAGGGGTGGGGACTTTTGATATGTTTACCTCCTCATCACCCTAAACATAACTGCGGGGTCAAAAATTGTCTTCCAAACTTTTCCCTCTATACCCTTTTTTGAGCATTCATTGCCTGGACTATATGTATTATATACTCAAATTCATATCACAAATCCCTGACCAGTCATACACTACTTATCATTGCTTGATTATATAGTTCTTATTGACAAACTAAACAATACTAAACAGAATCTCTTTTCCTGTTGAATGTAGGCCAATGGTTTGTATTACCTTATATTCTTCATCTTGACCAAAATCCTGTAGCATCTGAGCCAAGATCTTGAGTCGTTGAATGAGCTGTTTTCCCTCGTATTGAAATAGAATTACCTACAGCCTTCCACATATATTTCGTAAGCCATTCAAATGTAGGCGCTACAACACTAATTGAACACTATGAGACCTTTATTCGCTACACGTTGTAACCTGTGCATCTATACTTGTGTTATATACATGCTACATCTGATGCTCGTTTCTCGAAAGTAGGCTAAATGAATTATTATTATAAGTCACAAGTTATATATATTCATAAACATGGACTTATTACTTTTCATGTTACATTGTCGATATCAAAATGTGTTCTAATCACCTGATTTTTTTCGAAATTCACAAGGGATGGCCACTTTTTATTTTTATGATATCCATTTAATTCCTTTAATAACCGGTTATCACTGGTGAAAACCGGCCAAAATTTCAACTCAATAGGTAGGTAACTAATACTTTTTCATATGAGCTTTTGATTTGAAATTGAATTTTTGAAAGTGAATCATAAAATAATAAATATTCTCTAGTTACATACAAATGAAGGTAGAGGAATATAATGTCACTATACAAATATATGATGTTCTTCAAAAGTAAAAAATATTCTCTAGTTACATACAAATGAAGGTAGAGGAATATAATGTCACTATACAAATATATGATGTTCTTCAAAAGTAAAAAGTTAGTCACAATGAAAACATATGATGTTCCTAAAAGCTACAAGTTCATTAACATGCGATAGTAGCCGCACCACGAGATTGCGTATAAAACGTTGTTACACTTAGAGATGGCTAGCTTCAATAGTGAATTCAATTATGTGTTTCGTTACAATTCATAGGTGAATATGTCAACTTGTGAATTTCAAGAAACGGGCCACTGGGGATCTGGCGCATGGCATCTAGCGTCTGTTCTAAACTATTTTCTGAGTCAAATTAGTCAAGTTAAATTGTAATAGAAACTTAAAAAAGTTATCAACTTATTTACCAATTTGTAGCAGCATGGAAAGAGAAACAGCAACTGCCACCATAACAGAAAACAGGTCTCAGAATCCTTGGTCCATGAATTATGATGATCAAGATGACCATTTCAAACCATCATTATTTATGAGTTATTATTTAAGTCGATGAGTTGTTGAGTATAAAGCAGGTTGAGCCAAGTGATATGAGAATGAGTCCAATTATTGAATCTGTAAGAAAAGATAAATCACTTTAAGGACGGGTATAGTTTGTATATTTACTAATAGTCCAGTCAAATAGACGTTTTTCAGGAAACAGCCCCGAAAGAATTTTTCACTACAGTTCTATATGTATTTTGGGGCGCTCAATTCGAATCTGGAATTTGCTGACACGCCAGAGGGCGGCTTATGAATAAAATGCTAATTTTATTCAGAAAAATAATGGAATGTTTCATGTTGGACCTCTAGATTTCGACAATGTTCAACCAGGGCAGCGGAATTCATTTTATTCAAACACTACAAAACACCCTACTTCCCTCACAGAACTAAAAATTCTTATCTATTTTCCATTCATATTTTAGAATGTCGTTTTATTTATTGAATTTTCAATTTTTAATCTGTGAGTGAGAAACAGAACTAGCATAATATTATATAATGAGTAATCAATTCAATATAAATAATGATATCACATTACATACAGAGTGGGTGAAAAGTCCGAGAACGGCTCAATATCTCATACACAAAGGTAATTTGACGGTGGGTGTGATTGGGGATCCTACTCAAATTTAAAAAACTACTTTACAATGACTATACAAATCTGGTCCGCCATCTTGGATCCGCAGTATTGAATGCAACTTCATTTTTTTAAATAGGAAGGTCATGCGACATGATTTCGATAGGGAATTTCAAGAAAAAATGAATGGTGGAAACCGCATATCGATATTTCAAACTGTTTCGGAAATATTCACATTATTAATCAATACTAATTCTATTCAATAATCAATAATATATTTTAATTAATCAATACTATTTCAAAGCAGAAAAGAGAAAAAAGTCTGAGAACGGCTTAGTATCCCATAAAAAGAAGTGATTCCAAGGTGGGTGTAATTGGGGATGTTACTCGAATTGAAAATACTACTTCACTATGACTTTAAAAGCGTCAGATCCAATGTCAGATTCTGTTGTTCATACTATATATTTTGGAACTTTTTGAATGACAGATATATACACTGAATGTTTATCTTGGTGGGTCAAACTGTACAAATTTACCGTCTTTTCGGCCGTTTCATTTCAAGTGATAAGATAAGACAGTTCTGTATTGGAATGTGCTTTTGAACCGTCAATTGGTATGATCAGCTGTGCGGACTTTTGATTTTCTGGTGGGAAACTCGTTGCCATAGCAACCAAGAGTATTGTTGGAAATCTGTAGCTTCTCATTACTTGTGTTATCTGTTGTCTTTGTCTCTGACAACGCTGATTACTCATTCTCATTGAAATGGAAAGTATTAATCTTTTTCAAACTTCAAAGGGTAAACCTGGAATTATATATAAAGGACATAAATACAGAAAATCTTTCAGCTCTACTGTTAGCAATCGTATCACGTGGCGGTGCCTTGATAAGGATTGCGCGGCTTCCTTAAATACTAATATAACGTGTGATAGCATTGTTGACTTAGCTGGTACACACAAGTGTGATAATATTTAAACGCATTCTTTACCCGAATTTTCGTCACCATCCCTTGTTACTGATGGCTTTGCTACCCAAGTGGAGAAACAAAATATTGACTTCAATCAATCACTATTGGTATCAGATAATAATTCGAACCTTCTATCTGGTCCATTAAATGATGAACTTTCTCAGTTAAGAAGTGAAAATGAACTGTTGAAATCTCGTCTTGAGGAGTTAGAGATTCAGTGTAATGCGGCCTTGGACAGATCAATCAATCTAGATATTCAATTTATGCAGCGCCTGGATGCTGCTAGAGATGCAACAACACAGACTGTTAAAATTGGAGACAGTACGCCTACTGGAACTCTAATTGACCGATTACATACATTCATAAATGATGAATTACTCACGGACAATGACATAAATGTATATTGTAGGAAAATGTTTTCTAGCTGTAAGGATTTAATTGTTGTTGACACGGTTGTAGGATCACTTATTGTCAATGATAATGAATATGATCACTCTTTTTTAAGTTCAAATTCGTGTGTAAACAGAAATATTGCATTCATTCTGAATGACAGTCGCACCAATAATTGTATGGATGGATGGACTGGCTCTCACTGGAGCCTAGTTGTCTTTGATCATATTGTCAAAACGTTTTATAATTTTGACTCATTGCGACAGTATAATAACAGATCTTTAAATATCTTAATAGAGAGGCTAAAACCAACATTCAATTCAGATAGAGTGGTTCATATTGATTGTTTGCAGCAGCAAAATTCTTTCGACTGTGGCATCTTTGCACTTTTTCATCTTGAAAGTTACATTAAAATTAGAAATAAAAATAATTGTCCTGGTATTTATAATAATTTTAAATTTAGGAAATTTGACGCTAAGAAACAAATATTGCATGTACTGAACACTATTGTCAATTATTTGAAGCATCAGACTGATGAATTTGAAGCTACAAATGGTGATTTTCCACAACCGATTATTTCAATGAATAATGTTGATCTAGAGAGAGAATCTCTTTTGCCCAAGTCAAAAGCTTCTGATCCTATAAGAAAAATTAAACTTTTCATGGATAGTCAGGGTCGTAATGTCGTTGATAAATTGATGAATGACAAAAATGAAAAATGTCAAGTAACAGGTACACTTAAGCCGGGAGCTGTTTTTCAAGATGTGACCAGTGAGAGCGGTGGTGACTGCTCTGATTTAGGTCCGCTGGATGCCGCTGTATTTATTGCTGGAACTAACGATATAGCCAGAAATGAGGCCAAGAATTTAATATCAGTTTCACGCAGGAGACTGTCAGATTTGAGACATACTAGAGCTCTCGTATTCGATGTTCCTCACAGGTATGACCTCCCTGATTGGTCGTGCGTTAATAAATTGGTTGAATGAGCAAATATTCAGATACGAAAAACGTGTAATCGCTTTGGAAATGTCACTCTTTTACAAAAACGTGTAATCGCCTTCCTTTTCAGCCTATCCCGCCTCCTCATTTCCCATATCAATCACTCCTCCTCCTCCTCCTCTCCTCCTCCTCCTCCTCCTCCTCCTCCTCCTCCTCTGTCTGAGTGGCAGTTTTTGTCAAACGTGTAATCGCTTTGGAAATGTCACTCTTTTGGAGCTGGGTAAGCTGGGGAGACGCTTTCATACAAATCATGGGCTTCACTTGAACAACAGGGGTAAGCGCTACATTGCTGATCAGATTTTTAGGGAACTTAATCACAGATACATCTATTCAAATTGATAAACCTATTCCTTTAAAAAACTAGACCATTTGGCCGGTATTGATACTAATCAATATCGGTTGAATTTTGTCAATAATGATGCCTTATCTGCTCAAACAAATAAGTCAGCGCCTCTGAAAATAAAATTTATACACCAGAACATTAGATCTTTAAATAACAAAATAGATAGACTAGAAATATTCCTTGACTTGGAACGACCGGATTTCCTAATTCTAACTGAACACGGTTTAAAAACACGGAGCTAACTTGTTTGAATGTACAAAATATGCGTCTAATTGATTATTATTGTAGAGTTAATAAGAGTACGGGTGGCGTTGCTACATACCACAGTACGTGCGGTAATCAACAGCCCCGTAACATAGTTAAAATGAACATAGAGGATTTTTGTATAGAGGGATGCATTGAATTAGCTTGTTCCAAGTTCAATATAAATAATAAATAAGGAAGTATACGTACTTCTAGGTATTTATCGGCCTCCAAATGGTGACATAAACTTATTTTTCAACAATCTGATTGATGTCCTTGAGAAATTGTCGGCGAATATGGGAATCAAATTAATCTGTGCAGGTGATTTCAATATTGACTTATTGATCGATTCTTCCCAACGTAGAGCTTTTTTGAATGTACTGGATCAGTTTAGTTTAAGGTACAATATTGAAGTTCCCACTAGAATATCAGAGCTTAGTAAAACGGCCATTGATAATATAATTACTAGTTCCTCATTGACTAATATAAATGTAGACGTAATACACTCATGGCTATCGGACCACACTGCTCAGTCTATTGTGTTGAATTTTACGAACTGTACTCCCACTGCAAAAAATGTTTCCTATGTTACATTCCATGATTGCAGTGTCAATAATATGGTTGGCTTTGAGGCGGCTTTGTCAGTTGTAGATTGGAGTGCTGTTGCCTCCGAAAATGTAACAAACAACAAATATGAGTTGTTCCATCAAACCTTTCTTCACTATTATAACATTCATTTTGCTATGGTGACCAAGCCCTCACCTACGACGAAAAGGAAGAAACGTAGCGGTGGTAACTGGATGACTGAAGAAATTAAACAAATTAGAAATGTGCTTGAATTTGCAACAGGGAAGGCAAACGCAATACCAAATTTAGATACATCTCTTATCAACAGTGTAAAAAATCATTATGACCAGCTAGTAACCAGAGCAAAAAAAGGATTCTATGGTAATTTAAAAATTCAACAAATAGATCTAAAACCAGTTGGAAGCTAATAAATCAATTTAGAGGTAAAGGGTTTGAACGAAAAATTGACTTACTAGGACTTGATATTGAGGATGAACATGTTACTGACAAAAGACGTATTGCAGACGAATTTAACAATTTTTTTGCTCGTGTTGCTCAAAGATTAAGTAAAGATTTAAATAAAACACAACTGACTTCTAATAATACTCCTATAAGCAACCAGAATGTTCCAGTTCCGCCATCTGAGCACTTCTACCTAATACCATCTAACAAAGATGAGATCTTACAGACTATCGATAGATTTAAGCCAAAAAATAGCATTGGTCATGATGATGTCTCCTTGAGGGTGTTAAAGCACTGTAAAAGAGCCATTGCCCAGCCAATATCTTGCATCGTCAACTCTATGCTCGAATCTGGTGAATTTCCGGCCATTTTAAAAATAGCTAAAGTTATTCCACTTTTCAAAGAAGGTAGCAAACATGTCATAAATAATTTCAGACCCATTTCAATTTTAACAGCTTTTTCAAAGATTTTTGAAACCATCATTCTCACTAGACTGGTATCCTACCTTGTTAAGCACAATCTGATTTCACCCAATCAACATGGTTTTGTAAAACAGAAATCAACTACTTCAGCCCTAATAGAGATTTTTGAAGGACTGATAACAAACATTGAAGATGGTAAATATACGGCTGGTGTAATGCTAGATCTATCAAAGGCTTTCGATTGCGTGGACCACAGCCTGTTGTTAGATAAATTAAATGGCCTTGGTATAAATGGTAGAGCAAATGATCTCATAAAGTCATATCTGTCTGATCGATATCAGTATGTTTCAATTCAAGGCGATCAGGAACAAACCGCTTCAAAACTTGTTAAAGTATCCTCAGGAGTACCGCAGGGTTCTATTTTGGGACCTCTTCTTTTTATACTATATATTAATGATATTTTTTCTCTTGTACCTCAAAATAAGTTGACGCTATACGCTGACGATACATCTTTGATATTTGCGGACAGAAACTTGGAAGACCTAGAAATTGATTGTAATCTGGTGTGTAATAGGGTTGTTCAGTATTTTAATTCGCTCTCCCTGACAGTAAATTCGAAAAAAGTAATCTAATAAATTTTAGTCTGAGACACAGAGCGATTGAGCCACATTTGTTTATAGGAAATGATTGTATACGAAATACAGATTCTGTGAAATTACTTGGCCTAGAGCTAGAATTCAAGTTTGTGTGGGATGAGCATGTAAATGTAATAGTTAGTAGAGTGAGTAGAGATCTTTTTGTGATAAGAAATATGGTAAAATTTGTACCATTATCTGTTTCAAAGATGGTTTACTTTGCATTGTTTCACTCCCATGTTGTTTATGGGATAGAGTTATGGGGAAGCACTGCAGATTTGCACTTCCAAAAAATATTTAAATTCCAAAAAAGAGCTATTCGCTATTTGGCTGGACTCAAATTTAATGAGTCATGTAGAGAGGCTTTCGTCTATTTGAACATTCTAACTCTACCCTCAATTTATATTTTCAAATTATTAGTCTTCACTCACGACCATATCTCAGATCTGGCCACAAACGCTGACATCCACAATCATAATACTAGAGGCAGAAATAAATTAGCTTTAAGACAGCATAGGCTTCAACTGTTTGAGAAAATGCCTTCTTACATTGGTTCAAAGCTCTACAATAATTCACCAATTGAGCTGCAGTCCCTAACAAACAAGAATATATTCAAAAAGAAATTATACAGCTTTCTTGTTGCAAAAGCTTATTATAGTTTCAATGATTATTTCTGTAATACATGATTGAAGCATCTAGTAATAATAAATTTCTATGTCTTGCACTACTTTTAAAACCTACTTTATGTATCTGATGTCTTTGTACTGGTGCTTATTTTATGTCCATTGATGTGAGTATATTTTCAACAATTCCTCAAGGAATGACCTGTGACTAGACGATATTCAAATATATATTGTATTATATGCTGTGTTGAATAAATAGATTATCTTATCTTATCTTTGATTTGCATGGTAGGCTACTGATTGATAATGTGAATATCTTCTGGACGGTTTGCGATATCGATGTGCGGTTTTCGCTATTCATTTTTCCTTGAAATTCCGTATCGAAATCATGTATCTCATGACCACCTTCCTATTTTAAAAAATAAAGCTGCATTCAATGTGGCGGATCCAAGATGGCGGACCAGATTTTTATAAGGTGATAGTAAAGTAGTATTTTCAATTCGAGTAGCATCACTAATCTCACCCACCTTGGAATCACTTCTTCTTATGAGATACTAAGCCGTTCTCAGACTTTTTTCTCTCTTTTCTGCTTAGAATAGTATTGATTAATAATGAGAATATTTCTGAAACGGTTTGAGATATCGATATGCGGTTTCCACCATTCATTTTTTTCTTCAAATTCCCTATCGAAATCATGTATCGCACGACCACCTTCCTATTTAAAAAAATGAAGTTGCATTCAATATGGCGGACCAGATTTTTAAAGTCATTATAAATTAGTTTTTTTCAATGTGAGTAGGATCCCCAATCACACCCACTGTTATCTTTGTGTATGAGATATCAAGCCATTCTCGGACTTTTCACCCACTCTGTATAAATTTAATAAGGTGACAAAGTAGGATTGTGAGAAAACCCCTCTCAATGAAGAATTACAATGACAACAGTTTCATTCATGTGCTCTTAACAATGGGTGATACACATTCCTTCAAGTGAATAGGAGTATGGAGTTGATACAATCTAATCTTTAATATAGAATCCTAAAATCCATCTGAAGCTGTTACAGCAAGCCGAAATTAACGCTTAAATGACAAATTTCAAACGAAATCTCAACAATTTTTAGCAATTTTTTGATAAAATTAATGTACATAAAAGTTTTAAGTTCACCTGCACCTATGGCGACTCCTCAATTCAACTTAGTACTTGACTCAAACAAGGTCGAATTTGTCAGAATACCATAATCGAAAACTTACATCCTTGTAAATGAGAGGACAGGAATAGTCTATCAAATGCAGACCAACAACACAAACGTGAAAAGAAGCAAAAGAGAATCATTAAATAAATAAATTTCATTACATACTAACCTCTATTCAATTTCCCTTCGCCTTTTAGATAACCAACCAAAGTAGTTATGACGAACGTTAATGAATTTGTGACAGGCACCACAACGTTGATATCTGGAAAATAATTTCTTTTAGTATTTTATGCAATTTGGGGTAGAAGAAAACAATATATTCGCCAATCTATGCCTTCAATTATTCACTGTATGAATATACATAGTGGGGCAGAGCCGATTGACGAGTTTGGAAGGGTTATAAGTAATGAACCGTTCAACTTATAAAAACATTCTTTAATGGGTTCAAGTCTGTTTGAAATGTACGGTAGTTTTTATTGTTAATTTTTGAAAATTATATCAGTTAAATTGCGGCCATCAGCAGCAATACACTGATGTAGCGTATTTTTGAAGTTTTAAAACGCATTTTGGCACACTGCGATTGGTAAGGCCTGGATCTCTTTTCTGATCCGCTCCTTTAGTTCTTCCAAGGTGTGGGCAATGTTTGAAACCTTTATTTTTTTAGGTAACCCCATAGAAAAATACCGCATTTGCTTGAATCGGGTGAGCGTGCTGGCCATAGTTCTTTGAGAATGGCAACATCGCCGTCAATGTCACCTCCCAGCGTTATGTGACAATGTTACAAACGTTTCTGCGCCCCAAATTGGAAGAACTTGACTGGGGAAAAATATGGTCTTAGCAGGATGAAGCTACAGCCCACATTTCATTGAATGTGTTGAGACAAATGTTCCCAGGGCGGCTTATCTCACTAAGGGTGGACTTGGGGTGGCCAGCACGCTCACCCGATTTAAGCATTTGCGATTCTTTTCTATGGGATTACCTCAAAAATAATATTTTCAAACATCGTCCACACGCCTTGGAAGAATTAAAAGAGCGAATCAGAGAAGAGATACAGGCCTTACCAATCGCAGTGTGCCAAAATGCATTTGAAAACTTCAAAAATACGCTAAATCAGTGTATTGCTGCTGGTGGCCGCCATTTAACTGATATAATTTTCAAAAATTAACAATAAAAACTGGCTCTGCCCCACTCTGTATAACAGATATCTGTCATTTATTCAACATCAAGCCATTCATAATGCAATTAATGTTCAACAGCACCGAAAAACTGCAAATACCAATCGAAAAATATACTAAAACTACAACCTATACATTCATGATACCCATATCACTAAGGGTGGACTTGAAATGATACTCATATCATTCATGATATGAGATAATAAATACGACAACATAAAAATAAAATGATAGTAAGGAATCATTCCACCATTACAATTCACATAACATAATACAATATCAAACACACATATCTAACAATAACACGCCGATAATGATTAATGAATTCCAAATAAAAATTTTTGATAATCCAATCTCGTATTCTGTGTGGGACAGCTTTTATAGTTGAATGTTCAATTAAATTTGAAGGGAAGTATTATTTTTGGTGCAACTGCTTACTATTATAAATGAGCTGCTTACGAATGACTGTCAGATCAGAATTACAGAATTAATATTGTTATTTAGTTTTATTTATTTGTATGAATAAATATACATTTGTTTGTTTGAATAAATTTATTTAACTATTCTTGGGAACGATCGTCAATAGCCGAGCTAGCGATAGAGGGGATCCACAATTGCAAACTAGACTAAAGATGACGGTACACAACAAGTGAAAACAACAAGAGTCATAAAAATAACTGAATATTTGAATAGAGCTGCATAGTTTGAATTTTAATAATTTACAACTGAATCGTTAATGTGTATGTAATTAATATGACATGGATGACATGGAATCTGATCAGGGATTCAAGTTGGTGATGGGGTGCGGTGCAACAATAGCGATATTCACTTCAAATCTGAACGGTATCACTCATATAATATACTAATATATTTACCTCCTTGTTGAAGTGTTAAAAGAACGAATACTGCTGATCCCAATTGGTTCAAGATGAATGGTATCATATACTGAAAAACAAACGAACAAATAATTCACATACTTTCATTTTTTACTAAAATAAATATAAATAACTTATCAAATTATAGCTTGTTGACAGCGGAGTCAAACAACTTAAAATAGCATTTAATTGTAATGACTATCATTTATAGTTTCAGTTTCTATTTTATATGCCCCACGGGATCTAGACTGCCCTGGCTGGTGCGCGTCAATCAAGCCTGTATTTTTTCAAGTAACTATAATTGGGAACATACGAGTTTTGAGTATGATACATATTTAATTATTGAATGTTTTCAACATGGGAAGCGATAAAGGTCATAGAACGTGTTTTTCTATTCGGAGACAAATTTTTTCAAATGAAATTATGAGAAGCCGTTTTGAAGATGAGCATTAAACATTGTTTGAAATGAAATATGTATGGTACCTAAGGTATAATCTCTGTACACCTTTTATTTATCATAATGTAATTATTTCATCCTTATGTTCATCTTATGGGCTACCGTAGCAGGAAAAAAGTATTTTCTTTTATGTTATAGTTTATTATGCTAAGTTTATTCATCATAGAGCGGAGCGGCCTCACTACTCTGAGTATTTTTAGTTGTTTTATTAGGAGTAGTACACCCCAATCGGGCGTATGCCTAGGGATTTAAACTTTTATTTCACATTTTTATATCTTTATTTGTTATTTTGCATTTTGTTTGTTTGTGAAATGAATGAATTGATTGATCGATGAATAAGTACAAACATAAGCTAGTTAGGAGAATATTTCTACGCTACTTCTTATTCAAGACAATTTAATTGTAGGCCTAATGAAAGACACAGAATAAGATGGTAAAAAGGGAAGAGATAGTTGTTTATATCAATGATATAATTATCCTCACAAACACTTTTAATACTTCAAATACTACAATATTGAATTTTCGATAGAATTTTAATCAACTTACCTTGTAATTGAAGACCAAGAAAATGATTTCCCTTATGATCCTTTGTAGGAAACCATCAGCGCCCACCTTTTCTATCCCTTTTGATCCACTTTTAAGGAATGGATTTGTAACGCCCCATAGCAGCGCGACAGTAAACATCTGCAACGCTAGAACTGACAAATTTTCAATATTGAAATTCAATTTTCACCTATACAAGAATATCAATGAAAATTATCATGATGTATGACTAAGTATTAGCCTACCTTGATGCAATTCCATAAAATAATGTTAATTTTTTAATAATTTTCAATTTCACTTTCCATTACTAACTGCTTATTATGATAAGACGCTGTGTCGTTCCAAAAGTATTCGAAGTGATAAAAAATTATTAAGATGTATTCTAAATGTGTGAATCATGTTTAAGCCCAGATTGTTGTTGAATAAATCTGAGACTGATTGAAGAACAATGTATACGGAAATTAAGATTATTAAATTAAATGACATTATAGTTTATAAATTGAGGAAATAGTTCTAGTTCCTAAACCATTATTCGTTCAACACTCATCTTGCAAACAGGAAGCAATCTATACTAATTAATACTGTTATTAACAACCAATTTCAATCCCTTTCTATAAGGGTGTGTACAGGCAGAGAGCTGTCAGGCGTTTCGAGTTCCAGCGATCTAAGGAAATAGATCTTATGTACAGTATTCCTATATCCTGCTAAGACCACTCTCTGTGTGCACACACCCGTATTCATTCTTCTGAATTCCAAGTATTCAGTGATTGGAATCATGATTTTTTCAGGA
The DNA here is from genome assembly GCF_014356525.2 of Nilaparvata lugens. NCBI lineage: Eukaryota > Metazoa > Arthropoda > Insecta > Hemiptera > Delphacidae > Nilaparvata > Nilaparvata lugens. The sequence continues at coordinate 92,045,329 of NC_052518.1, read as the reverse complement.
AACCTTCAAAATGATCTTGTAGTCACAACTTCTACTCTTCAAATTCACTCTTCATAGGGTTTCTCAGTGTTCATTAATAATTTTTAAACAGTGATTTCAAGTAGTCAGATCTTGAAAGAAAATATTGTTCAAGCTCATTATGATATGATAATATAACGTGAACAAGCAATACCAGTACCAGTGCAGGTATTGAAATTAAAATTTATTTATTGGAAGAGAAAACTATTTTTTTATTGCGGATGATGCCCGCATGAGCTTTTCTGCTTATGCGTAGGTAATGGGAAGTGCGAGGGTGAATTATGAGATGATCAAACGTCCATGCCTATTCGATGGGATTCGAACCAGGTAGCACTAGCAGACTTAAGGGCGCAACACCTTAGTCAACTCGGCTTTCTGGTCGGCAAATTACAGTTAGTATCATGTGGACATTATAGATTAAGATAAAAATTGTAAAAGTAGAAAATACTGTAGAAAAATAAATAGAAATACATATGAAACTAGTAAATTAATTTATCTTCTGCACTGCCAACATAAGGAAAACACACTTTTTTCTATGTATTTCACACGACATGAAGTCAAATATTTCAAGTAAATAATCAAAATCTTTTACTTACTGACTGAAGTACTTTCAACCGTCCCACGATAATTTTCAACAGTCGACTGTTGAACAGTAATTGTTGACTATTAAAAATGATCGCGAGACGTTCGAAAGTACTACAGTCAGTAAGTAAAAGATTTTGATTATTTACTTGCATATTTGACTGCATGTCGTGTGAATTACATAGAAAAAAGTGTGTTGATACATCGCAGCTCGGAATGGATCAAGAAACCATCACCTATAAGGAAAACCTATGTGTTGGAAGTGAGTCGCAGGATGACACTATCTTCTTACAATATTAGGATAGCTCACCTGCAGACATATTTTCTGAAGAGATCTTATGAATTCCAAGCCGAATTATTGCAGAGTGAAGGTTTGATAGCTAGAAAATCACTAGGTTTCCAATACCGGTTTCAACATCATTATGAATGTCTGAGCATTTGCGATGACTAGTTTGTAATCGTAGACTCATCATTTGCGAAGCATTGTTTCCTGCAAATCAATAGAGAAAAATGTGATTAAGAGCTATTACAAAAGAAAATACGCGTGGACAATTAATGAGGTTACGATTATACACTGCGGCTGTAGCCTAAAACCCACGGCAGTATAAACAGAGCCTAGATCATTTGCGGCCCGCTTGTTTCTTTTAAAACATGTGTAGGTGGAAGTGAATGCGGCCAACTCACTTCATAAGCTAGCAGTTCATCAGTTGAAACAGAGCTGTGATGGATCCTTACGTTGGCCAGGCACCTTACAAATTAAGTTCCAAGTGTTGACAGAGCTTATGAAAACTTGGAACATGAACAATGTACCACCGACAAAAGCAGATGGAATGGTGCACGTTGAATGCTTAATTATTGATATCATTCAATATCGAGAAGTATATAGGTATTAATCGATAATGTGAAGTAAAACAGGTTTCGTGAATATTGCTTTTTCAGTCTATCAGTTGAATATGTCTATTAACAGACAAATATGATTGAATAACGATATTTAATTGATCAAATTGTTATTTTTATTGCAGATGATGCCCACATGAGCTTTAAGCTTGTGATTTGATGAAATTATTATGCCTACCGGCGGGACTCGAACCCACGACTAGGTATTGTTAGAAGACAGGAGGGTGAAAACGCCTTAATCGTATCGGCTAACCTGAACTGAGAATAGATGAAGTTGAGGGAACATGCTCTTTACTGTGAATTCAATGCTTCCTACTCTATTTTAATAGAATCAAATCTCACATTTATTTCCACCTTATCTCAAATATAGTGCATTAACCAAGAAAATATAAGTTTTCATTAATAAATGATCATAATAGAGATTAATATTCTCCTGGTTCATTATATTTCTTCATCGTTCTAAACCGATTTGGTATGCGGAACTGTAAAAGCTGTCTGCTTCGTCAAAAGACGGCAGATCAATGTTAATCAAGTGATGACTTTAGAACATGAATCTCAAGATTGAATTTCTAAACGGCGACTCTAGCCGCGCTGTATTCTATTACTGTGTATTATTGTAGTCTATAGTCAACATAAATCGACTATAACTATAATGACATACAGTAATACAGCGCTGCTATAGCCGCGCGCTTAGAAATTGCACATTACAGCTACATTACCACAGATCAGTGAAAATATAATTTCCATGAGTTTTGACTGTTCCCACTCAGCAAGACCTAAAGTGTATGAATAATCCAATTAGGATAAACTTTAAATATTCTAACTTTTTTCTATTCTATTCTTTACCGGTCAGTTTCACTGTCACAATGGTGTGGGAATCCAGCTTAAAGGTCCGACCATAGCCGCACTGTATTAACTGCTGCTGTCATTTATATTCCAGAGGTCCGGGTTCGAATCCCAGCCCGGGCAAGGTATTTTTCTAGGGCTACTCCCGTGTTTTGGATGGACGCGTTAATTTGTCGGTCCAGGCTTAGTATTTTGATCTTTAAGCCTATACATTATCAAAGTTTGATTAATTCAATAGTTCTTGGAGTTTAAAATCTTGTAAAACTTCAAACAATATTAGAGTTTTTATCATGCAAACTCTATTGAAGACACTTACCTTATAGCCATTTCTATGTTGTTCAATATTTCTTCAATAATTGATTATTAATAGTTGGGCAAGTTCAAGATCATCTATCAATTTATATTTTTATTGTATGAAAAACGGAAAAATGTATTAAGGTTAGTTTACAAACATACTGAGTAACCTTTTCGAAGTCAAACTACATTCGCGGGATAATTGATTATCCATATAATTCAGACCAGTAATTACAAAATCCATCAATAAATTGTTACGAACTTCCACAAGAAAACCTAACAACTAATGCTGAAAAATCGAGTACCGGGCTAGAAAAAAACTTGAACTTTTCTCGGCGTCTTTCTTGGTGAAGAAATGATCTTGGTCATAGATGGAGATGGAGCAATGGCGGCATGGCGGCTCTAAAGTCTAAACTGAAGTACTGAAGCTGTTCAGAAAGTTTAGACAGGTTGACCACTACAACCTTAGAAAAGTGAATAAAATTTTTCAATATCGGTTTACATAATTGTTATTATCTAGAATTATATTTGAAATTATCATGAGATTGGGAGCTTTGTTATTTTTAGGAATTAAACAAATTAAACACTTTTCCCAGTTATTTATAAAAGTTGACTTTTGTTTTCAAGGAGGTGCTCCTTCGTCTCGTCATCATTCTAGCCAAAGATTTTAGCGGGACCTTCGAATTGGAGATCAGGTTACCTCAGACCAGATATAGAATCTGGACCGGATTCTATATCTAGATAGAGATATAGGTCTTCAATTTATTAGACCAGATTCTATATCTGGTCTAAGATTACAACATGACAACATAACCGAAAGATAAGATGAGGATAACCTCCAAATTTGAGAACACAGTAAACAGTATTCTATTTTGTAAACACAACATAGTAATTAGACTAATTAACATATTGTTGTATTAATTAATGTTCCAAAATCCGTTTACCGGTGAATTAGTCCTGCCTCGCAGTCCAAGCCGTCTGTCTATCAATCAAGGTCAAGGCTCTCTTCTCTTTTAACAAAAAACAGAACGTCCATGTTTCAAGATCGATATCAGAAAATCATCTTCGAGAATCGATTTTCTGCAAATAACGATGTTTAAAATTTATATGTTTGAAAAATATATTTGAACATCGATGTTTGATAATAATTATTTTATTGGGCTGGACGGCAGGTCCCAAAATTATGGTTATGTAATTTTTTCATTTCGGATGATGCCTACATGAGTTTTTTACTTGTGCGTGGGTAATGGGAGTTATGAGATGTTCAAAGGTACATGCCTAACGACGGGATTCGAACCCACGACTAGGTAGGTCTAGCACATTTGATGCGTGTAATGCACTTCTTCCTATCATAGCCCCTGGCCTTCAAATGCATATTTAAAGGAGGTGAGTCGTGGGAGGTCTAGCACATTTGATGCGTGTAACGCACTTCTTCCTATCATAGCCCCTGGCCTTCAAATGCATATTTAAAGGAGGTGAGTCGTGGGAGGGCACCCATGGGATATTCCAAGTAATAATATACTGATGAATTGTGCCCATATTTTTTAATGTCTCGCTCAATAATTATTGACGTTATGAACTTGAGACCGGTTGCATTGAACTCCAAATCAAATTTTACATAAGATTTGAACATTTGATAACATATTGGTGATAACAAAAAATTATTTTGCCAATGGTTATTGATATACTATTACAATAATTATTGGTGCATTCTATGAAATCTACTGATTTTTTCACATTTTTAGAATGCCTCAGTAACCATTGACGTTATAAACTTGAAAACGGTTGCATTGAACTCCAAATCAAATGTAAGATCCATAAATAAGACTCAAACTCACACATAAGATTTAAACATTTTACATATTGCATTTTACAATTTTACACAAGAACTAGTCATGAAGGGTACGGTAGGGTAACTCTAAAAAATAGAAACAAGTTTTTAAATAACTCACTCTATTTTTATTATCACATTATTCAATAGAGGTTGTATTGATTTAATAAAACCGTAGGCTACAAGTTTAAACCTTTGGCTAAAAATATTCTCATCTTCAAAAGTAGACTGAAGTTCCTACTTCAAATTATAGGCTGTTAGCACAGTGTAAGATAATTATTCTGAATAAAAGTAATACGATGATTTCAACTGAAAACTCATCACACTACAATATATCAGACCGTAGCTACATCTAATTCACCAGTAGATTCAAGTTCAAACTCACACTAAGCAATGTGCCCTACGTGGTTACACCCCATGTCAAAGGTGCAGTATTTATAAACAATTATCAAGAACGGTCTTAGCAAAGCACGTTTTGTTGCTGACCAGCCAATAACAGGATCCAATCATAATCGTTGAGTTAATATTCAGTATTTAGAATTATGAATAGTTATTAATAAAATATTATAAAGAACAGTCTCAGCAAAGCGCGGTTCGTTGCTAAGCAACCAATAAAAAACCAATAATAATAGTCAAACTACAAGAATAGTTCTGATTTGTTCATAAACGCTTACTTAGCTAAGACAGTATTATTAAAATAGTTTATAAAAACAGCCCATAGTCTCTTAACCCTATTATAGTGAACACGTTATCACAGTTGACGCCATTTTCGATATGGACGCCTGAGTCAGCTGTTTTCCGGCGCTGTCTACCAGAGTGATGGAGCGACTCTGCAGGCCGAACAGTGTGCTGCTAACTTCGTCGGTCAGCTGTCGCAGTGTCAGCACATTTTCCCAGACTGGGTTCTCGAGCAGGATTGAGCCGCTAACGCCTGTTAAACTGAGGCCTGGACTTGAACCACCAGCCAGAGAAACGCTAACGTACCTGAAAGGAAATTAACAGAATTGAAAACAATAATAATTCAATAAATCGAAACAGAAGCTTTTGAGTTTGAAGGGAGAATGTAAAATCATCATCATGACAGATTGAGCTGGCCACTGACAAGCGTTCCAACAAACCAAAACAATAACTCAATAAATTTGAATAGATTTTTGAGTTTGTAGGTATAATGTGGAATCACTATTATAACTCCATTTTTGTAGATGAATCTGACCACCGACGAGTGTTGCAACAAGCCAAATAAGCCACACAGAATGTGCCCCGATTGGCTAATATTCATCAACAGCTGATTGTCAGCCAAATCGTAGGACATAGAACAAATTCTGGGTGGCGTGTTGGCTTGTTAGAAAGCTCGTCAGTGGCCAGTATGCCCCAAAACGGGGCGTAGTCGCAGTCATTGTCATAGTCACGTTTGAATTAAATTTCGAAAAACTAGAAAATTGAACACAAAATAAAATAAAGAGAAAATAGTGTAAAGTTTCAGCTATTTTGAATTATTTAGGAATGTCTAATTTCGTCAAGGAAAAACGTTTCCAATTATAGAAATTAGAAAATAAAAACCACGACTACTGTTATAAAAGCTGCGACTACGCCCCGTTTTGGAAAGCCAATTTTCTGACTCCAGCTGTTTAAAGTCTAGGACTTTCCTAAGCTAAATCCCGAGCACGGAAGCCGGCCCTATATGTTTTCATACAATGTTATTCTTGGAAAAGGATATTATTCATTACAAGGCTTGACCGTGATATGGTAACTTAAGCCCGGCTGCACAATTTCAATTTCAATTTATTCCAGACAACTTATTTAACAGCATAAGTATTTTAAGTCTAGTATGAGCTGGATGATAATGATGATGGTGCTAGAGATGAAGAGTGAGTTACATTGCAACACTTATATCACTAATGAGATTTAACATAAGTATTCTAATAAGTCTAGTATGGGCTGGTTGATGATGATGATGGTGCTAGAGATGGAGAGTGAGTTACAGTGCATCACTTATATCACTAATTAAATAACACAATATACTAAGACTATGCTAATAAGATTACCAAACAAAACAGTAAGACAAAATTATTGTCTTATTAATAAGTAGATCTATTGTGTGTTTTTTTCTACTGTTGTGTGCATGAATAGATGTTCTGGTTGCAAGTTTATTGATATTTTCGTTAATGTGAGTTGTACAGCTATATATGTACAAACTGGGCACTGTCATTATTTTCAATTTCTTGAAGGTCTCCCTGCAGGAATCTTGAGGAGACAGCCCACAGATACATCTCAGAGCTTTATCTTTTGCTATTTAAAAACTCTGTCTGAGCCAGTGGAGTTACCCCAGAGTATTATGCCATATGTTAGGTGGCTATGGAAAAACGCAAAATAGGAACTCAGCAGCAAGTTGTTACTGACATTACTTTTTAATTTAAGCAACAGAAAATTAACACGTGCAAGCCTTGAGCAAATTAAGGCCACATGATCCTCCAGTTCAGTTTTTCATCTAATTTTATCCCTAGAAGTTTTACGGATTTATTAGATTCATTGCTAATTTTCATATTAAAAATTATCTCTTCACTTTTGGTTTCATTAACTTGAACGCAGTTAGCATTGAACCATTCTGTGCATCTTTCTAACATAAGCTTTCTCTTAACAGCTAAAGATATTTCACATTTGTCAGTGTTAATGAGTATGTTGTGTCGTCTGCGTAGAGAACAACTTTACATGCTAAATGTTTGGGCAGGTCATTGATATACACTATGAAGAGGAAGGGTCCCAAAATAGAGCCTTGGGGAACACCTTTTCCTACTTCCAGAAGATCAGAGAATTTATTATTTGTGCTAACAATCTGTAGCCGATTACTCAAGTATGACTGTAATAATATTATTGACCTGTCATCAACTCCATAGTGTTTCATTTTATTAATTAATAATTCATGTGAAATAGAGTCAAAGGCTTTGCTCAAATCCAATAGGTTTGCGCTAGTTAGTAATTTGTTTACAAAGCCTTCATAAATGTCAGATACAATGCTCTCTACTGCCTTAACTGTTGAAAGCTTTGTTCGGAATCCAAATTGAGCAGAGTTCAGAAGACATTTTTTTTTTCAAAGAAAGAACAGGCTCAGCTGTTGGTGCATAATAATTTCAACTATTTTGGAAAATATTGGTATGAGAGAGATGGGACGGTAGTTGTTTGGGTCAGTTTTATCACCTTTCTTAAAAACAGGGATAGTGACTGTGACTTTTAAGCAATCTGGAAAGACTCCTTCGTCCAATATTTTATTTAAGAGACTGACTAGCGGCAGTTCAATCTGTTTGATTTATATTTTTAATTAAAAAGTTTGAGAGGCCATAGTAGTCTTCTGCTCTACTGTTTGTGAGTTTGCTCACTGCTTTATGAAGATCATCTACTGTTATGAAGGTCCACTTAAATTTGTATGTGGGATTTAGGGCAGGTAATATGTTCTCAGGGTGTGGTTTTGGTACTTGGGCCTGTTTGCTTGTACCAGCATTTAAGAAAGATTTGTTCAGCTCATTGGGGTCAATAGGTACCTGATTTAGTTTTTTAGGAAGATTTATTTCATTTTTGTTCACATCCCATGCTGCTTTAGAATGCTGCATTGTTTCTCGTGGAATTAATCACGATTAAAATTTGCCTGGCTTTTGAGCAACTGGCACATAGTATTGAAAACAAGAGAGATGACTGAGGATGATACTATCGTAGCAGGATTTTTTGTAATGTTCGTGTTTTGATTATTTGTTCTGTTAATCAAGAATGTATTATGTATGTGATTATGATAGCAACTCCTATTTGTATGAGTACTTGGTCAAGAACAAATAATGAAACTATTTGATTTGATTTGAATTATATTGGATGATCGGTTAATTGGAATAGTTGTAATGGTGAACTTTTCTCAGCTAATCGATTTCAGAGTATTGAATAGGAGTCTTGGAAGTGTCACATCTACTCATTTATGAAAATAGTGATGAACATCAGAAGTTGTGCAGTCTAATTTTGAAATGCTCCTCCATTGGAATGTGCAGGGTGTCATGAACAAATCTGATGATTGGGTGATTTGATTAGAGAGCATAATGTCAGCATTTTGGGTATTTGTGAACACTGGTTGAATGCGTTTGAGATAATGGAGGTTGGTTTAACTGGATATAGATTGGCTAGTGAATACAGTAGACCAATAGGACGGAGGGGTGGTACGGCTATTTATGTAAGAGATGATATCAAATACTGTGAGCTTACTTACTTGAAGGAAATGTCAATAGCCAGTATATGTGAAGTTTCTGCGGTTCTTGTTCCAGAATAGAATGTAATTTTTCTCGAGGTGTATAGAGTACCAGACAGGTGTAATTTTGATGATTTCATTGAGACGCTTCACGGCATTTTGATATACGAAGCATAAATATAAACATATAGACATAAAGATAAATGCTAAATCGTAGACTTGAATCTTAGATCTCACTTCGCTCGGCTAATTAGGAAATCACAAGGGAAAGTTATCAAGTTTTCCAGTGCTTCTTTAAATGTTTTTATAATAATAATAATCTTTATTAAAGGAGACAACAGATGGAAACCTATTAATAAGGAAGAAACATTATCAAATTAATTATTGAATAAATATGTTTGCAATATGTGATTATTTTCTATTGTAGTGATAATAAGGTGTGATAATTCTTCCATATTTGGTTCTGAAACAACTATATTCTAAAATCTTCTGTAGTATAACAACATATGTTTTTGAATTTGTTATTACTGTTACTAAGTCTCCAAATAAACTCATTCCAATTCGAAACCTGTATAGTTCAAGTTATTAAAAACCTTTCTAAAGGTATTGAATACTTATGTCGTGTTTACTCTCATTCCTATTACAATTTTGATAACTTGATATTTTAAATGAATACGATACTGAAGCAAGACAAGTTTAGTGTGGATCCAAACTTATCAACTGCAAGCAAGGAATGGACACATTGGCACAAAACTTTTCAGAACTTCATTACCAGTATCGCAACACAATCATCAGACTCTGAAAAGCTCAAAACACTCATCAACTTCATCACTCCAGATATTTATGAGTACATAAGCGAAAGTGGTACATATAACGATGCTATATCTACTTTAAGGAGAATCTATGTAAAACCTGTAAATGAAATATTTTCAAGACATAAACTATCTGCACGTCAACAACAGCCTGATGAGACTATTGATCAATATCTTCATGCCTTAAAACTATTAAGTAAGGACTGTGAGTTTAAAGCTGTGACAGCTGAAAGAAATAGGGATGATTATATTCGTGACACATTTATTGCTGGAATGAAGTCTCCTACAATTCGCCAGCGTTTACTAGAGAATGTTGCATTAACACTAGAAGAGGCATATAGTCAAGCCAGATCCCTGGAACTTGCATATGAACAATCATTAGCTTTCCAATCTTCATCCCAACTAAATGCAACTTCTTCCCAAATAGTCAAGCCAGCAATCAGAATGCTGATTCAACATCACATAATTTAGAAAACTGTTTATTAGCTGCTGCTAATGAAAAATGTTTTTTTTTTGTGGTACCTAATCTGAGACATCCTCGGGTCAGCTGCCCAGCTAAAAATACAATTTGTCATAATTGTGGAAAACAGGGGCACTTTGCCAAGGTCTGCAGGTCGAGTAAATTACAAACCAAACAATAAAAAAAATCTAAAGATATTATGAACTCTACTGACCTAGCAGCTTCGCCCGGAGGATTGACAAAGAGTCAATACAAGAGTCAGTACGAGCCCTAGTTAATGGAAAATCTGTCTCTGCTTTGATAGATACAGGGAATTCTCTGAGTTTTATAAACAATTCTACTGCTCTTAACCTAGGTCTTCCTATAAGACCAGGTAGGGGTACTGTATCAATGGCGACTACATCAATCACATCCAATATAACAGGGCAATGCTTAGTAGATCTTGTCATTCTTGATCACTGTTACAAACAAGCAAATCTTTCGGTCTTACCAGAGCTTTGTGCGGATATAATTGTTGGACATGATATTTTGAAAAACCATGAAAGTATTAAAGTAGTTTTTGGTGGAAAAAAGCCGCAGTTAACCGTATGTAGCGTGTCAGCCTCACCTGTAGAACCGGTGTCATTGTTTTCTAATTTAAAACCGGAATGTAAACCAATTGCAATCAAATATCATCGACACAGTACGGATGAATTGAAGTTTATTGAAAATGAAGTAAGTAAAATGCTTAAAGACGATGTTATAGAGCCTAGTATTTCTCCATGGAGAGCTCAAGCGTTAGTGGTTACAAACGAAAATCTTAGGAAAAGAATGGTCATTGATTACTCCAAAACTATAAATCGTTTTACATTACTGGATGCTTACCCACTACCAAGAATTGATGATATTGTAAACAAAGTTGCAAATTATGAGTTTTTCAGTACTATCCACTTGAAAAGTGCATACCACCAAATTACGATAAGGAAAGAAGAAAAGCACTATACAGCATTTGAGACATGTGGTCAACTCTACCAGTTTAAACGCATTCCGTTTGGGGTCACTAATGGAGTGGCAGTGTTCCAACGTGCAATTGACCAAGTTATACGGTCTGAACATCTACAAGACACTTATGCTTACCTTGATGATGTTACAATCTGTGGCAAAACACAGGAGCAACACGATATAAATTTGAAAAAGTTTATCAAAGCTGCAAACAAATACAACCTAACTATCAATAATGAGAAGTCTTCATTTTCATTAAAATCGATCAACTTGTTGGGCTATCATATATCTAACAAAACTATCAAGCCTGACCCCAGCCGATTGGAACCACTGAAAAATTTATCTCCGCCTAGAGACACTGCATCGCTGAGGAGGACCCTTGGTATGTTTTCACATTATGCATCACTAATACCAGATGCCACTAAGGTGATTCCTCTTGCCCGTACTGCATTTCCCTTCTCTAAAGCAGGGTTACAATCGTTTGAAACTATAAAAAGTGAATTAATTGGATCTGTAGTAAGCTGTATTGACCCTGAAGCACAATTTATTGTGGAAACTGATGCATCTGAGAGCACCATTGCTGCTACTTTGACTCAATCAAACCGTCCAGTTGCATTCCTCTCAAGGATACTTTCACCAGCAGAACAAAGACATTCAAGTGTTGAGAAAGAAGCACAAGCCATTGTAAGAAGCACTGCCAAAATGGCGTCACTACTTGGTTGGCAAACATTTCAAGCTAATTACTGATCAGAGGTCGGTAGCTTTTATGTTTGATAACAATATAGTGTATGGATCGAAATTCGGGGAAGGAGCAGTTTTGGGCTGTGCCTGTTGGTCCTTTCCTAATCATTTTAATGATTTGTGTTTTGTAAATCATTGAATAAATATGGTACAGTATCAACACAGTATGATACAGTATCATCTCAACTTGATACACAACACCACGGGATCAACACCTTGCTATCTTTTCTCTCTATGGTCACATCTTGTGCCAAGATGAAAGAGATCGTGTCGATTTCGGTACGTGTGAAAGGCTTCACCGATGTCGGATCGAATTGTCAACGCAAAATTTTTGTTTGAAAACCGCCATTTTATAAGCAAGACTTCATGCAACACGTTGCGACGTGCTACGTGATACGCGACGAAGCTTAGTAGCAACTTACCGCAAGGTTCGATGATCGCAATAAAGTTCTTCCTGGAGAAATTACTATAGTTGTGTTTAAAGTTTCAAATTCAAATTGGTTTATTCATAAAATATTACGTATTTACAAAATATAAAAGTGTTATGAATTACATGAATAAATTCTCCCTGCCTTGATGATTTGTCCGTGTGCAGGGAGGAGTCGCAAATTATCAGACAGAGGGCAAACACTAGCAATAATAAAATAAATTACAAATTATGAATAATAAATAAATTTGAAAGAATAATAAGAGAGATTATTATATTAATGAATTTTAAAACTAAAGATAGGAAAAAAATAAATAAAATAAAAGTGTCAGCTTGACGGCGGTTAAAGGGCTAAGTTGGGAGTAATATAGCTTTATTATTAGCGTGGTACTGTGTGTAATATTTGAATGGTATTTTGTGTTCACAACTAGAAATATTCATCTATATGGAGAATGTAGAAGAGCCTCCGCAGCATCTGAACCGATGCAGTTGCGTTAACGTTTCCTTTAAGTTGCTGCAACGTTAACAACACATCATGGAACATGCTGTGATACGCAAACAAAATGTAGCAGCTTACCGCAAGATTCAACGACCTCCTTGAAGTTCTGTCCGGACTCGAAGTTAGAGAGAAGAGTGATGCAAGCGGTCGTGAAGGGCATGACCTTGACTCCCCTGTAGATAAAACCATTGTTCCACAGTTCGGAAAACACCCACCAGACGCTCTCCATGAACCACGGGTACAGTGTTTTATAGTCGTTTTCAAAGTCTGAAACAAAAGTGTTCAATTAGAATAGTTGCTTAATAATAGTGAATTGCTGTGTTGGAATTATTATGCTTGTCATTCAAAAAATGGATATTTAGACGGAGTAAAATTATTTGAGATAAAAATTGGATTTGAATTATTAAAAGTGAAATGTATTCACTAATTAAGAATCTTCTTAATAGAAAACTGAGGTCATATGTCAGTTTGGATGTTTTAAAGGTGATTTATTATGCTCACATCCATTCTCATTTGTCATATTGCACCATACTTAGGGGTTCCACAGCTTACAGTAGTAGACTTTTTAGAATACAGAGAAAGGCTATCAGTCTGATTTGTGGACTTTCTAAGCGAGCACAATGTCATGAGCATTTTAAACTTCTGGGAATATTGACTCTACCTTCAATTATTTATTCAACAGAGCCTAATTTATGTCAAGGAGAATTTGGAGAAGTTTATGGAACAGGGGGTAGTTCATAGCCATTACACTAGAAATAGGGGTAATTTGACTACATATCGGTAAACCTATTCTAGTACAAAAAACAATTCTATTTTTAACCATAAAATTGTTTAATTCACTTCCTGAAGATCTGAGAAATATTGAGAATGGAACTTTTTAAAAATCATATGAAATGTTTCTTTAAACAAGATTGAAGATTTTTATACATTAGCTAGGAATATTGGGTTATAAGTTGAAAATCAGGTGACATAATATCATAGGGTACAGATAGTGTAACTTAATAATGTAATATATTTGTATTTTGTATCATGTATTATGTTGTATATATTTGACTCTTATTGTATTGTATCTGAAGACCTCAGATATGCCTGTAATAAAGATTCTATTCTATTCTACCTTTTGGAAATGTTAATGTTTATAAAATTTGGGAGAAGAGCAGTTTTTAGGCAAGTCTGTTGTTGCTCTCTCCCAGTTATAAGTATAAATGATTTATGATAGTATAAATAAATGAATGAGTGAATAAATAAAATAGAAGATCTTACCAATCCATCGACCAATACGCTTAACAATTGTCTCCCATTCAGTCGAATATCACATAACCATTTTACGGCATTCACTGTTGTATGCGGCTATTCTCAATTTCATGAAGTCATCGGAGCCCTTGAATCCCAACGTTTTGTCGATTTCGTATTCCTATAAGAATCCAACTGAAGTTAATACTTCCACATAACCCATTAGGATGGCCACTAACGACAGGACAAGTGTGTACTTCATACATGTTGTGTCATCAGCAAAAGGCTATGAACAAAATTTTTTGAGGAAAGGTTTTTGTATCTTCGATTTTTTCTTGTTTATTTTTTTCTTCGCTGCTCTATTTTTGAGGTTGAATAATAATAATTATTGAACGAAAATCCAAATTAAATGCTGTAATTCACTCCGAAGACTTCTGCTACTGCAAATATTGACAACAGGGTAAACAGCTAGCTTTTTATTTTTGAATAGTTGCGCTCATCGAATTTCCATCTAGCTGTTTTCAATATTTGCAGTAGCGGAAGTCTTCGGGGTGAATTAGAGCATTTAATTTGGATTTTCGTTTAATAATAATTAATTCATTAGCATTTGAATAATTGCAATATCTCAGTAATTTCCATCTGTTGAATAATTCTTGTATCATTACAATTTGTAAATTTCCAGTGGTTTATTTATTGTGATTAATTCAGTTACTTGACTAATACCAAGTTTACTTAGTCTGCCTTAAGCATAGTTCAAACTTCAAAATGTGATGTCTTTCTCCAACAAAGAGGCTGTCATTTCATATGCAGCATCTCAATATAACTTAGGCCATCAACCTGTCCAAGGTTCCTTGAAAACAAGTACTCCGTTCATCTTTTCCTTCCCATTTCAAGTTGAAATTATTAACAAGTTAACTTTGTAAGTTTCAACTTTTAAGAAGATAATTTTTGAAGTACAGTGATTTTTGAATTTCAGCATTTAACAAAGCATTAGACAAAACGCCCAAAATATGACATGTGGATTTGAGACATGGATGCTCCGTATCACACAGTCTTTTGGAGTCACCATCTTTTCATAAAAATATATTCAAGCTTAGCGTTTCCAACACTAAGTACTCTCCCATCACATGAGACTCTTGAATTCTCACTCCAACAAAAAGGCTGTCATTTCATGCAGCATAATTATCAAACATATCAATATAACTTACACCTACCTGCCCAACGTTCCTTGAAAACAAGTACATCGTGAGTCTTTCCTGCCAATTCAAGTTTCAATTATTAGCAAGTTAACTTGTTTAGGGATAAGTAAGCATCCCCTTATCCCCAGGGGCTGATAAGGGGTATTTTCTTCACGTGTGTCACCAGTTTGTCATGTAGGGACTGGGAGATACTGCAAATGAACTCCTTGGTTTGTGGTGTTATATAACGGACATCAATGTATGTATCTCTCTTCTATTTCTTCATTGTGGCAATTTCTACAAAATACAATGCAGGAAGAGTGAGTATTTTTGATATCTTGAAATAATTTTTGCAAGATTCCAAAGGCTTCAAATTTTCAATAATTCTGAGGTTTCTCTGTTTTGTTTTTAGAAATTGAATTAAGGTGCATTCTGCTGACTGTCCGTTTTTACTGGATGGAAGGGCTGCCTTATACAGTTACCTACTATAGTGAGGTCCACGTTATAATGGCAGTGGAGAAAGATAGTAGAACAACGTTGCCGATCCTCTGTCTTGTCAATGCCTTCTATGGAGGGTAACTGATACCGGTTTATTGATCTAAAATTACAGGGTGTCCACTGAATCAGGCTCAGAAAATTCCCGTATATTTCACGTTTTTCCTCACTGGTAAAAATACATGATAAATATATGGGGGGGTTATGGTGTTACTCAGAAGGGGGTCAATTTGGAAAAATATAATTGACCGAACGTAGTGAGGTCTATGTTTTTACTTGGATTTTCTTTTATCTGTCTGTATATATGTAACGCGATTACGGCCAAACTGCTGACAAGTGGATTATTCATTGTATGCATTACACAGATGTCTACTAAATTTATATTTCTATAAGGATTTCAATATTTTTTATGATGCGTGCCCATCAGTATCGATATTCTCACATTTGAAAAACAAATTTAATAGGTGATTGAAAATAAAACAAAAAATGATTAAATGAACTAAAACATGCTGAAGAAATTATAATATTCTTTATCGAAAACAATTAATTTTAAAATTTTTGAGAAACATTTTTATCAGATGGAAAGATTATCACGGAACTGGATAAATAATTATCATAATATAAAATACAAATTCAAACTATAACTGAGTTTATTAACATAAGTGAGTTTTTGATCTTGGAGAAAACAAATAACAGTTTTTAAGAGTAAATTTATGTTTCAACTGAATCAACTAGAACAGGTGACATCAGATACTTGTGAATGAAAACTGCGTAAGGTCTACTGTTCACAGAACTACTACTATTCTTAACAATTTCAAAAGTGCACAATTATGTTTTTCATCAAAATTTATCACCATTATACGATTATAACTATTTCGAATTATATAAGAGGCAATTTAGAAGAAAAAACGAAACTTCCTAACCTACCCTTTACAACATTATAGTCCAGTCACTACCGGTACCTATATACATTGGTATTTTTTTAATTGTACTTCTGATTTTTCAATATATTGTTTGGATACATTAGAGAAGTCTAGAACCAATTTTTCATGCTAAATTTCCATTATCTTCCAATTACAAAATTTAAATGTATAATTCAAAATCCGTCTGGGCGTAATTTTGTGCTCTTCAACCTGAGACCAGAGAGCGCACAAGATTACCCCTAAAGGGATTTTGAATTATACATTTGAATTGTGGCAATCAGAAGATATTGTTGATTGAAAACTAAAATTCATTAAAATTGATTATTTTGTTGAAATTTTCTCGTTTTTGTAACTTAGAACACATTAGATATAGAGAGCTCAAAGTGATTTCATTTTATTCAGAATTTTATAATTTGAAAAAAGGCAAGAGCAAATTTGACTGTCCGACGACTGGATTTGGCGGAAATAAGCTGAAAACTAGACAATGAATCGAAAATACGAAGTGTTTGGGCCATTCTGTATCTAGCACAAGGAAATTTTGCATGCAGGAAATGATTCTGGACTTCTCTTATGTATCCAAACAATATATTGAAAAATCAGAGCTACAATATTATATTGAAAGCACACTCCCTTTTTCATGTCTATATTGACTGGACTATTAAACTGAACATTTCAGGTTCTGAAAAACATAGCCTATGTGTGATTTTATTTACTATCAATAATTTCAACATCGATAATACCTACACTAGATACGGAACTATACTTCAAATTGATATAAGGGTATTTCCATACATGCCGAATCGAACCTCGAACAGCGTAGGGAATCGTAAAATCCGCTGTGCAGCGAACATTAGCCATATGTTTCATATAATGTTAACACTCAGCTTTTAAACAACCGCCGCGCAGTTCTCCGAACCATTCGTCGTCCCACTAGCCACTCTTTTAACCATTCTCCATGCCGGTCGCCGAACGCTGAACTTTTCAACCAATCAGAGCCCTCGATTAAAATTCGCCGAGCAGCTTGCGGTCCAATTTTGGCTACCCATCACAAGTAGAAAACATATGAATACTTTCGCGAACATTACAGTACAGGCCTCTTTTCATAATCTTTATTTTGAACAATTCATTGTCATGAATAATACATTTATAGGAATCGATAAAAAATGTTTAATGCAAATAGAATAATTTCTGAAAAATAATTGATTGCATAAATTTCAATATTAAAATATTGTTGATCAAGAACTCAGTATCATGACAATTATTTCCTTTTAAAATTATGATCATTTTAGAATTTTTAAACTAATAATTAATTTCACCAACTAACCATAAGTTGACTGGAATAGACTCTGTAATTTCCATATCCTATTTTTTTAAATAAATACTACAGCATAATATACCAACTAACTCACAAAAAGTGACACCTTTATAAAAATATTTTCCACTTGCCATCGGTTTTTGTTGGTAAGAACATTGATCATTGTTATATCACGAAAAAGTGGGTAAAGTTGAATAATTTCCCCTAAAAGGTGTCTGGTTTGGTCTATGTTTTGGCAACCCAAAAAAACTTACTTAGGTGGATAGGACCTTTTCAAGCTAACCAATCTATACTATAATAAAGTAAAGAACTGGCTTATATTAGTACGGGATAGAAATGTTTGACGCATCATCACGTCTGAACTACTGGACTGATCAACTTGAAATTATGCTTATAGATTCTTAATTATAACCGAGGATGGTTATTGTCCTTTTTTGAATTCTTCAAATTTTCATTAAGCCACGTTTTCAATTTGCCAAGTTTTAAAATGGACCCTTTCAGAGCACGTGTTACCTGCTAGTCAATAATAAAGTTTTGATCAAGGAATAAGGGAGTGCTATTTCCATCGATTTGCAACATTCAGAACAGTACTGAACTGTAGTATTCTGCACGACACTCCACAGCGTTTTCAGCCGACTGTACAGTGCGTCAGTGACTTCACTTAATGACTTAAATGAGGAAGGGGCTGAAAAAATTATAATTGAATAATAATATCATAGAGATTTACAACTTATTGATGCAAATATAAACACATCAAAGAATGTGTACTCGCATTGCGCGTACATAATTTTAAAAACAAAAACATTAAGCAGATGAAAACAGTTTATCCAATATGTTGCTTATTTGAAATGACCCTGATCAAAACTGGATAAGCAAGGTGGATAATATTATTTTTTGTGATAGGTTATTATAACACTATTTCAAATACTTTTGTTACCAAATATATTATAATATTATCCAAGAGCCTGATTGATTGAATTCTCCAATTGGTTTCAATTTATTTAGTACCTATCGATTCAATGGATGATCAATTATTGATTCACAAGAAAGAAATGATAAGAGAATCCAAATCAAATAATATTCTTATCATGTTTAGAAAAAAATCAGTGATTGCAAAATTATTATGTCTTGAAATTATTTCAGATATCATTGACACTACGAAAACTGATTATTTGAAGCCGAAATTATTAAATCAACAGTACAGATGTTTCATTATTAAAATTGAAAAAGATTCACCATTTGACAGCATTTTGTTTGAATTCGCGGAGCGGTTCGCTGCACGGCGCGCTGCGCAGTGAATTGCACGGTTCGCTGCGCTGTTCGAGGTTCGGTTTGGCATGAGTGGACATACCTTAGTAATGAATATCGAAAGAAACCTCGTTCCGATAGAACCTATCGATACACGGCACCGATAAAACGCCGTATCGATACACCAACCTGCATCATCCAACCACTCATCCACTGGCTAAATTTCAACTCTGTCCTTAATTAATATACAATTAGCTAGTTGACGGAAGTGTCAAAAAATTCCCGTATCTCGACAAAATTCCCGTACATTTCCCGCCCAAATGAAATTCACGTACAATTCCCGGATTTCCCGCCGCGTGGACACCCTGTATTAACTGTTTATTCTCGTTTCAAATTATCAATTATATTTTATCAAACGAGAAATTATATTTTTTCAATGATTTCATAATAAATATTTTGTTAATAAATCATATTTCTACATTGTTAGAAAACAATCTGGCAACAGAGCAAAGCGAGAAAGAGATAGCGCTATCCGCTTTGTTGAATGATAGACAAGGATAGCAATACCAATGCTAAACAAACACTGCCATTATAACGTAGACCTCACTATAGACTATAATTAGTCAAGTTACCCACGGTAATCTACTAGATTATTCTATCCAAATTTTCTATAAGGAATAGGGTAACCTTCCATACTCACTCTCCAACAAAAAAGCTGTCATTTCATGCAGCATCTCAAACATCTCACTATACTCCTTACAAAATTACTTCAGACTTGGAGGAATTTGCTGCGCAGTGAAATGGAGGGAGATCAGTCAATTACAGTGATTAATAGTCATAGGAAGAAGCGCAGTTCCAATTTGTCGTTTGAGCGCTTCCAGAGAGGAAACAGCCGTATGCGTATCATGTGCGCTTGAATACTCACTGGAAATTAGAGAACGCTGGCTCGTTCAAAACGGCAACATAGCCGCCGTTGTATCTCTGCCGCGCATGTCCATCACAAGTAAGAAGTAATTTTGTACAGAGTATAACTTAGGCCCATCTGTCCAAGCTTCCTTGGAAACAAGAACATTGTTTAGTCTTTTCCTGTCAATTTCAAGTTCAAATTATTAACAAGTTAACTTTGTAAGTTTCAACTTTTAAGATGACTGAATTTGAAGTACAGTGATTCATGCATTCAGCACGATAGAAAAAAAGCCAAAACTATGACATGTGGATATGAGACATGGATGCTCCTTATCACACAGTCTTTTGGAGCCACCATCATTTCAATACCTTTTCATAAAAATACATTCAAGCTAAGCGTTTCAAACACTAAGTACTTTTCCATCACTTGAGGCGTTCCATGGCGTATTCCCCTCTGCTTCTTTCTAAATAGAAACTTGCGAATAGAATAGATTTTATTTCGCTACTAGAAAATCGTAAACGTTTTGAAAAAACTATTTTTTAATGTTTGAAGCACAAGAAATGAAGGACAAGTCAAAATTTAACGTTCGTTCAAAAAGCATAAGAGGAAAACTTCTGGCTCAAAACACTCATTGTTACATTAATTATCAAATCCAATTCAATTCAATTAAAATTTATTTCCACAAAACTCAACAGATACAAAGTTTTTTTTACAGTACATGTACTTTAACCTAGTATAATAAATTATCTTTAATTAAGATTGTATAGAGAATATTGATATTGTGGAACTTTTCTATAATTGAAGAGACTTGAAATGTTGTCAAAAACATCAAAATGTTGTCAACAAAAGCTGATGATGTGTGAGCACACACGAAAGCATGCTCCTGTAACATGTTGATTTTTATTTAAATAAAGTGGATTTTTGACAACATTTCAAGTCTCTTTAATAATACATTATATTAGCACTAGCAAAAACGTCCAAAGCACAAGAGGTGGAAATGAAGCCACTGGCATAAGTTTCCAGGCGTTTCCATACACTTTTTGCCATGTTTCACCGGCATATAACAGTATAGTATCATCCGCGAAAGAGAATACTGCAGGTCTCGTGCCCTTGTCTCCTTTGTCAAGCTCACTTTTATTGTTGACGATGTTAGGCTTCTCAAGCTCGAAGGTTTTATAAAGGTCGGCGATTGTGGGGTCATATGACCACGTGTTCTGGACGCTCAAAGGGATTTTGAAGACAGCGTTGGCTATGTTGGCATTAAGTCAAGCCATGGTGTTGCGGGCTGTAGCATCGGAAAAAGTTAGTCATACACTACTAGTGTACTTGACGTGAAAATTACTAAGCAAAAATGTCTTTAGCATGTTAAAAACTTTCATATAGATCTACAGGATCTAAGGAACTACAGCGGGGGAGAGCAATGAGGCATCACCAGTTTCTAGGTTGATGAGAAGTGGATAGCAAGTAAAGTTGCATTCCCAATATAATTGGAACAAGTGAAAATGTCTTGTACTGAGCAATTAGTACACTTGGTGGTATTTACTAGGCGGCATATTATTCTAATGCTCTAAACTCACTGCACTTACTGCAATTTGGCGGTAACACCTAGTATCTCCGTGATTCAGACTCCTACAGGCTGGCATTTTCAGTGATCCGCTTCGTTTTGATCAAAGTGCTTCAATTCCCACTGCTTCAATGCCATTTTTAATCATAATTCACGTCATGTTAAGACATCAACATGGACTCGTGGAGTGAAGGGAAATGATATATCTTGAAAGATCACAATCTAACTTAGGCCTATCTGTCCAATGTTCCTTTAAAACAAGTACATCGTTCAGTCTTTTCCTGCCCATTTCAAGTTCAAATTAGCCAATTTTTCCAAGTTCAAATTAGCCAATTTTCCAAGTTCAAATTAGCCAATTTTGCTAAGTTCAAATTAGCCAAAAAGTTCATAAGCCAACTTTGGAAGTTTTAGCTTTTACGAAGATGACTGAATTTGAAGTAAGTGATTCATGCATTCAACACGATAGGTTGCTTTGGTTCCTTTAAAACAAGTACATCGTTCAGTCTTTTCCTGCCCATTTCAAGTTCAAATTAGCCAATTTTGCCAAGTTCGAATTAGCCAATTTTCCAAGTCCAAATTAGCCAATTTTGCTAAGTTCAAATCAGCCAAAAAGTTCATGAGCCAACTTTGGAAGTTTTAGCTTTTACGAAGATGACTGAATTTGAAGTAAGTGATTCATGCATTCAACACGATAGAAAAATGTCCAAACTATGGCATTTGGATTTGAGACATGGATGTTCCGTCTAACTAAGACTGGTGGTCTTTAGGAACAATCAACCTTTCCATAAAAATACATTCAAGCTTAGCGTTCCCAACACTAACTACTTTTCCATCACCTGAGGCGTTCCATGGCGAATTCCCCTTCCCTTCTTTTTAAATAGAAAATTGCGAATAGAATAAATCTTATTCCGCTACTAGAAAATAGTAATCGTTTTGAAAAAACTATTTTCAATTGAATTAAGGTATACGGTATTCTGCTGTCCGTGTTTACTGGGTTTGAAGGGATTAGTAGACTGGTTACCCGTGGACGTTAATCTACTAAACTATACTATCCAAGACGACATTTTAACAGGTGGCAAAGTCGCAGTGCGCATTGTCAATTTGCCTCCAAGTTGTGCAGTTTTCCTTGTGCAGGCACATTCAGCTCTGAGGCGGTTCAGAGTCTTCCACTTGCCATATTATAGTAGCTCTGCTCCTGATGGCAACCGCTCCTAAAGTTCAATGCCATTGACGTCTGCACTTCCCTGCCACAGCTGAATCCTTTCCTGGGCGGCAAAATTTGAAAAATGTTAATATCTTTTTTTGAATGTTTGAAGAACAAGAAATGAAAGTCAAAATTTCACGTTCGTTCAAAAAGCATAAGAGGAAAGTTTGAATTTAAAATTATCCTTTTACATTAATCATTGTTATCACAATCGACCATGGTATTTAAACAATTTTCTTCCTTCGAAATCTCATTAACACATTCTTTTCTATGTTACTCACTGAAATCACAATTTTCATGATGGAAACTTGTGAATAGAATAAATTTGATTCTGCTACTGGAAATTGTAAGCATTTCAAAATATTGAAAAATAAATATTTTTCAAATTTTTGAAACAATAAATTCAAGTTAAAAATTTTACGTTTTTTCAACAAGCACAAGGGAAAATTCAAATTTATCCTTTCATATTACGCATTGATATCACAATCAATGATTGTATTTTATCAATTGTCCATCCTTGTTGCTCATTGAAATCAAATTAACACAAGGTTTCCAATTGATAATCCTTACATATTATATTCATTGGAAATATGGGTATATTCTTCAAAATTCAATTTTGTATTTCCGAAGATGCATGACATTTCGTGAAGACATGCAATTCTCAAAAAAATGTCCACATCAATTGAAACATTGAGAATTTTAAATATATTCATATACTTTCATGGGTATATGGAATTATACTCATATTCTATGGGTATATTTCCATATTGAAAATATGGGTATATTCTTTTTCAATGTTGCTCATTGTAACAATTGTCACTGTTGTCACAATTTTTCACAAATCATAATTGTACCCAACACATTCTTCCAAATTTCTAATTGGAATCATATTCAATGACTTCCAAGCCGTACAATTTTTAGATTTTTTTCTTCAATCTCATCCATTGTAATACTCTTGTACAGTTAACAAGTATGATCAGACATCAATCTGGTTTTTGCGGTAATGGTTTTGGTTTAGAACTTGAAATATTTGATGTTGTATGAGCAACCCCAACGAAAAGAGGCTGGTTCAGCTATCTGTGAACTATATTTAATGGAACGAGAATTGTCTAGCAGTGTGGGTGGAACATTCATTAATACAAACACAAACATATTTGAGCTTATTTTATTTCTATCGTTCTTACTGTGCCATGGAGCTCTCGACGACACTAGTAGCTCATGAATCACATTACGACACGACACGACACTTGAGTTCAACCGCAATTTATTTTAATGTTTAATGATAGATGTTGCTAAATAACAAGTACCAAAGTTGACTCTTTCAAGTGCAGGGGGTAACTGGTATGCTTGTACTAGTGCATCCCTTCCATTGCTCCACTCACTATACAATAACAGCCAGACAACAGAGGTGCTTATACGACATAAATAAATAATGTTTATTTCCCCCAAACAAACTAAAACTACTACATCAATTACAGAAAATATTAGATAAATTACAATTACATACAACAGTTAGTTACAAAAAAATTCTTATGTGTCCTCTACATGTTTAGTTTTTTCTGTGTGGAAATTGACCTTGTCCACTATGGCGTAGCATGTTCTAGAGTAGGTTAAATGACATATTAAATGACACTTCAAATAGATCAAAATACCTCTGTTTACGTCCAAACAGATGCTTTACTATTCAATAAAATACTGTTTGTTGTCTTAATAAATCGAGTTTTGATTCCCTGAGAAATTCGTGGTGATGGAATCAGACAATTAGACTATATATGAATAGATATTTATTCATATATGAATAATATTTATTTATTTATTTATCTAAATGATCATCTCACGTCCCACAACAAGTTTCTCTTGAGTAAAGCAAAGAGTTTAAAAAAGAACAATAAGTTAGCCTACGTTTGGGTCAGTAATGCAAAGATCTTCGTCCGGAAAGAACAGGATTCTCCAGGGAAACGGATAACTAAGGATGAAGACCTCAAACCGTTTGAATAATACATTTGAGAGTTTCAACAGGAGTAAAGTGTATGTATTCTCAGTGTGACGATCTGTGTAGCGGAGAAAACTGAGTGCTGTCATCATTATTTTTTCTTTTCTCTACTTCCACAAAAATATAGGAAGACATTTCATTTTTTATTTCTTACTGTTTCTTGTGGTCTTCGTTGCGCCACCAAGACATTTTTTGTTAAATTTCGTTTTTTTTTTCTTTTTCTCACCTCAACCTCCTTAACCTCTCCTTTTCTTAAAATTTTCTATGGCACTGATCAACAACTTTGAAGATGAACTCTTATTGGAATCTTATGAAACGATAGAAGTAGATGATATTTTCAACTTTAAGCCTCATGATTATGTTGATAAATTATGTGACAACTTATTTAATATTTGCCACATGAATATAAGGACCATGAATCGAAACTTTGATGATTTTGCTTACATTATACAAAACTGTGAAACAAAATTTGATATAATTGTCCTGAGCGAAACCTGGGTTGTTGATAATAACCTTTTCAATTATGATTTAAATGATTATTCGGTTCAAAGCGTTCCGGGTAACTTAAATAAATGTGATGGAATTTGCGTGTTTAGTAAAAATATCTTGAAAATTGAATGTATAAACTATGACATATTGGAATCAAATTCTCTAATACTTGATGTCATACAGAAATCAAATTTCAGATTAACTATTGTCGCTATATATCGGTCACCTTCTTCTAACCTAACTATTTTCCTGAATAGTTTGAATGAGTGCATTGATTACCTAAAAAAAACTAACAGTCCGAACATAATAATAACTGGCGATATCAACATTGATTTAAACCGGAACACCAACGTAACAAACGAATATTTTAATTTACTTTCATCAAATGGTTTCAAATCTTTTATAAACAAGCCCACGAGTGAGTCAAACGGTTCCCAATCATGTATAGACCACTTTTTCTTTAAAAATAGTTCTTTTTCCAGTGATACAACAATTGGCTCGGTAATAAAAACAAGTGTAACTGATCACTATTTAACTTGCATGAATTTGGGCTTGTATGAAAATGTAAAAATGACACAACAAACAACAGATAATAAGGAATTTTTACACTATAATAATCTAATAAAGAATTTCAAAAATTGCAATTGGTCGGATTTGGATGCATTGGTTGACTCGAGTATTGATGACGCGATCGATTACTTCATGAACAGATTAAATACAGAGATAAAAAAGGAAACTTATGTGAAAATAGTACCCCACAAACTGAAACCTCTCAAGCCTTGGATTACAACTGGACTAATTGTTTCAATAAGGAAACGTGATCTCATGTACCAAACTCTTAAAAAACAGCCTTTCAACTCCATTCTAAAATCGCAGTATATAAATTATAGAAACATCTTAAATAATATGATTAAACAATGTAAATATGACTTCTATAATAATAAACTATCGAAATGCAAAGGTAACTCAAAAAAATATGGGAGTGTATAAATGATTTACTCAACACTAAAAGAGAGACTTGTACGCCTAAGATTGAGTCCGATGTTCTTAATCACCATTTTGCACATGTAGGTGAGTTGTATGCCAATAAACTAATTAATGATAACCCTATACAACATACATTTGTTGATACTACAATTCCATCGTATAGTTCCTTCTTTTTGGCTTATACAGATGATGAGGAAATATTGGCCACAATAAATTCTCTCAAAGGTAATTCTGCTCCTGGAGTGGACAATCTAACAGCTAATTGTCTAAAGAAGATTGCTCCCTCAATTACAAAACCTCTCAAACGTATCATCAACAAATGTTTCGAGGTGGGTCATTTTCCAAGACAGTTCAAAGTTGCCAAAATTGTTCCTATCCATAAATCAGGTGATCCGTCCAACCCTACCAACTACCGTCCTATTAGTCTGATGAATAACTTAGCCAAAGTAATGGAGAAGATAATTAAAAAAAGATTATTAGGCTATCTGAATAAATTCAACATTATTAATGAAAACCAGTATGGATTCCAGCCCGGTAAATCTACAGAGGATACCATCACCAGATTATTACAAATTATAACAAAAAACTTTAATAATAAGAAAAAAACGTTGACAGTATTCTTGGATTTAGCCAAGGCATTTGACACTATCTCTCAAAAACGACTTATGGAAAAAAATGGAACACCTGGGGATAAGGTGTATACCACTAATATTATTCAATAGTTACCTGTCAAATCGATCTCAGATACTCAACACAAGCAATATGAAACTCACTGATTTTGGTCTGCCGCAAGGTACTGTCCTATCTCCCATTTTGTTCTTAATCTATATCAATGATCTCCTTAAATTAAATATAAGGAATTGTGATATAATATTATTTGCAGACGACACTGCTCTAACTTTCACTGAAAACTCATGGGATGATGTGAAAATTGCAGCGGAAAGTGGACTCAGATTGGCGTTCTCTTGGCTTAATCAACACATATTAACCCTCAACACAACTAAAAGCGTCTTCATGTTATTTTCACCCAATTCCTTTACTCAACCACGAACAATAGACAGTATAAAAATCCATCGATTAAACTGTAACGACCATAGACTTCTTAGCTGCTGTTCTTGTCAGAAAATTCAAAAAGAAAAAAGTCAAGTACCTGGGTATCTTGTTGGATCCACACTTAAGGTGGGATAATCAAATTAATAACATGTGTTCCAAACTAAAATTCCTTATCTACAAATTTCACCAAATTAGACAACTGAGCAATATAAAAATAGCTAAACTAATCTATTATTCGTATGCTCAATCCGCTTTTCAATATGGCATACGGGCTTGGGGGAGCTTTGAATGCGCATTTCACAAAACTTTTCATTATTCAAAAACATCTTTTAAAAACTATTCTAGGCAAACCCAGACTTTTTCCAACAAAAGGTTTATTCAGGTAGTTCAAGGTTTTAACAGTTCGACAACTTTTCATAAAAAATTTGGTACTATATATTATAAAAAAAAAAATTATTTGAACCTCGAGAATCTCTTTTGGGCTTGCGCCCCGCGCGAGGCATTTTCCAATTTGTCAGAATGGACTTGAATGTGTGTAGGAGACAGTTTTCTTATATTTCCAATAAATTAATAAACCACATTCCCTTAGATATTCTTGAAAAAACAAACATAAACCAAAGGCTTAGATCAGACATAGATAAATGGATAATAGCAAATAAAATCGAGGAAAAAATGTTTTAAATAAATTAATTTTCGTCCACTCCATGGTTGCAGTTGACTTACCTACCTCTTACCTTTCTCTTCTTCTTCATTCTCCTTCTTCTTCGTCTTCTTTATTCTTCTTGGCCTTTTCCGTCTTTTCTCCTTCCGTTCCTTTATTTTTAGTATCCTCTTTATTATTAAGTACTAGTTTTTATTCAGTATTTTTTTCAAGAAATTTGTGTTGGATCATTTTTGTTAAATATTTTTGAAAAACATTTATATTGCAACTCACACCTGCGCAAAGGTTTTTTTTGCAGGTGTAGATTCTTATATATATATATATATATATATATATATATATATATTATATTTTGTCTTGAAAGTGTTGTATATTTTTTTGAGAATCAATGAATTTGAATTTGAATTTGAGATAAAGTATTAGGTTTAAGATAAGTTGAAGATTTACTCAAGATAGATAAGAAATCAATTTACTCAAGTTGAAGATAAGATAAGTTTAGAGATTTTAGATGAGATTTTCAATCGTACTATTATTATATTATTATTATTTTGTCATGTGAAACTGTATAATTTGAGCATAGCTCCAACAGTGTATGACACGCTGTTGAATAATTGAACTACCCTAGTTTTCCCAGCCCTGAGGTCACAGCAATTTCAAAAAATAGAAATGTTATCCTAATACTGAATTACTCCATCCACGCACGTTGCGCGTATCTTGTCATGGCCCAAGACAAGCCCAACAAAGCCGCGGAGACCAGAGCGTGTTGCCAGATTTAAAATTTTCCCATTTATCCAGCAAAACGCCCGGATAGAGTCTTCAAAGTTTACAAGCTATAAACTCATCCCGCTTTATCCCATGACTGAGAGTACATCTAGTATTTTGAAAGATTTGTATATTATCTTTAACTAGTGAAGGGCTTGAAACTAAAATATTCAAGGTGAGACGAATCTCAACCAGTCACAGATAAGTAGCTGATAACAAATAATGTAATTTTAGTCGGTGTGATACAAATTGGCCTAATCATGATAAAGAGCTGATAATTGTTACTGAATATTGTACTCTCATTAACTTGTGGAAAATTAATTAGGAAACAAGTTGTAGCATTCTCGTTTTGAATATGGACAAGCTTCAATCAGTGTATCTTTCAAGGCTGCCATAAATCCGCGATAATTACTCATATTTTTCAAAGAACCTGGTAGAGAATTGAAAACTTCAACAGCTCGTCTCGTTATTCGAGAATAAACGTTTCCACTCAAAATGACAATTAATTAAATCCACATAATATCTGATAACCTAATAATTTCTTCTAAACTAAAGTGATTTTGCCACAGCGCGTCTCGCGTATCGAGATTAACCGTTTCATTGAAGAGTCCATCGCCGACTGACTCGAGGGCCGTCCGTGAACGTTGCCCTAGCCTAAAACGCATGGAAAACTCACTTTTTTCTTACGGGAGAAGAGAGTGAGAGGTTCAAAATTGGATGGATAAAGAGATAGTTCCTCATTGAAAAACTGTCACAAGATTGCAGTATTTTCTCCACGAGGCAAAAGAATATGTTGTACTGTGCACAATTAGTTTCTAAAACCCAATAATCTATTTCTCACACCAGAGAAAATTGAAATATCCCTACTTCAAGAAAAAAATGAAACCTTATGAAAAATCAGTCTGATCACACGCCATTGAGTCCAAAGTTCAATAATTTAGATCAATGCATCATGAGATATAATAAAAATTAATTAATTCACCTCCTCTCAATAATTCTACCCATCACATTACAATGAATATAATAAATAATATAAACATTTAATTCAAAAATATAATTGAATAGGGAGATTTAGTTTGATGCTGCTATCTATAATCGTAATCATTGATAAGTAATTTTATCATAAGATAGTAAATTGCCACTGCCTTGATTGTTAGAGCTATAGTTTAGGTAGAATAATTTTCCTACAGTTACCCGAAAAAGTGCTCATTCCCGCATCAATTATAGTACGCAAAATACCTTATTCCCACACCCAGTGCAGGAATGTAGATTTGAGTGCGGCAAAGACTTTGTCGCACTCCAAATTTGCAACATAACAACACAAAATAGTTAACACGCTTTATGACGGTAGAGTGCGGCAAAGTAAAAGAAATGTTGGTAAACCTGAATATGTGCTGGCTGGAAATTTTTGTAAAACAGCTGATTATTACCGTGAGATATTGAATAACGAACAGTAAATAAACAAGAAGTTTTGATAGTATTCAATATCAGTATTTTATTTCTATTCAAGTTATCATGAACTATTTTTTTATGTGTGAGATGCCTATATTTTCAACTGGAAGACATTGGAAACATTTATCGATCATTTTTATGATCAAGGAATCAAGTATTTTTATATCTTCAATTACTTTTGTGGTTAGGTTTCTCTTATTACTGACACTAAGGTTATATTTTCAAAACAATAATGTATCCATTAGGTTTGAAACATAAATATTTACACTTTAAAAAAAGTTATTCAGTTCTTCAACTCCCCGAAACATCTCTACTCACATTTTCGTAGAACAACTTCAATGAATGCCGTTGATGAATTAGAAACAGAATACAGAATAGAGTTATTGAATACCGTAATCAAAAACACAATACAATATATTGTTTACTCAAGAGTGACTTGAATGATTGATGTTCAGCATTTCAGGTAAATGTAATGTCTATATAGTATAATTTAATCACGTTTTAAATAATGCAGTAAGCCTATAACCTTAATTATACGTTTCATGCTGCTACTAGGCGATTGACCAGAAAAGCAGAAAGGCCAAATTGACACGTTTACTAATGTATTTACAAGAAAAAAAAACAAGCTGAAACTATATGTTTACACTAATTGTGTATAATATATCATTCAGACTCAAAATTGAAGATATTTGGAACTGGAATAAAAAGTACACATGAAAATTTCATAGAATGGTCAGGTTAGAAGTCTGTCCTGAGGGCTGATCACTAGCCTAATCCTTGATCAGTCCTGGGCCTATCAACTTATTTATTTATTTACATTAATAGACAAATTAAAACATAAGCTTACAGCTTTGATCGCATAGACAAATTAATCAATAAACCAAATTAATGGGCACCGTTTAAGTATAAGCAAAGGTTTGCTGCATAACTTTTGTGTTTTCGGATAGGAGAATATTAAACTGTTAGTCACGGGTGTTTTCGGATAGGAGAATATTAAACTGTTAGTCACGGGTGGAGTATAATGTTTTTGAGGCTCATTGATGGCTCAAAATACATACATTATCCAGACAAGTGCCATTTCTACACTTGCTGATGACTTCTTGTAGAGGAAGTATTATTATAATTGAATCTCATATAACTTTATAATATTCATTCTATTGTCATTCAGACTGAATTTGAAATAATTCTGTTGTGGAATGGTTGCAATATTTATTATCAGCATTAAAAATACTAAAGATTTGCACAAACAAACATTTTATTTGGTGTAGGACAAGTTCACCGTCTATTAATGACTTTTCACATTCTATGGTAACTGTAGGAAAAAATTAATGTGCAATACGTGCGCAAAGTTTCTTTGCTGCACTCAAGAAACCATCATTCCGGGTCAAGTAAACGTTTCTTTCGGTGCAGCAAAGTGGCACTTTGCGCACTAGTTGCACAAATAACTATTCCATCTAGCCACATTATTTATTTGGGGTTTTCTTGACCTAAAAAAATCGTCACAACTCATTGTATCAATCTAGGAGTGGCCGTAGTCGAGTGGATCACATGCTGGCTTTATGATTCAGAGGCCCGGGTTCGATTCCCGGCCCGGGCAAGATATTTATCTCGGGCCACTCCCGTGTTTCGGATGGAAACGTTAAGCCGTCGGTCCCGGCTGCCTAAGAAGCAGTCGTTAGGTCATGTCAGAGGCTCTGAAATTAATCAGTTGCGACCTGAAAACTCTGACACCAGACCTGAGCCAGCCAGGTCATTCGATATTATTATTATTTTATTTGTATCAATAAATAAAGAATAAAGATATCTTCTCATGTTATCTTTTCTCTGTAATACAGTCCTATAGGATAGACATTTTTGGAGGTCAAACTGTAATGGAGGTCATTGGAGGTCAAACTGTAATGAAAACTATATTTTCAAAAAATATTGTCATAGACCAACCTGATTATGTTGCCGGCGGCGTAATCCATCCTATGGAAATAAATCATAGGTAGGCCTAATCTGGTTTCAGTGGGGAAGTTTCCGAGGACCGCCATTGCCAGGTCACAGGATCACATCCTCTGTTGACAAAACCCAAATAAGTATATGCCTGACAAAACTCATCATTATAATATAGCACACTGACCAAGTTAAAGCCAAAACTTAGATGTTAAAAAATCGATGGGAGGGTATAAGTTCATCAAGTACATATTATGATTATTTCTCGTAAGAAACTGAAACAAGTGGGAGCTGAGAAGTCCAATGTAAACTTATGAACTTAATTATTAAGTTCATCGAATTTCACGGCATCAAGTTTACGCTGCAGGCTGATTCATATGGAATATGACCTGGGCTGGGAACCAAAGACCCCAGTCGGTTCAAAGATGACGCTCCCGCACATGGGATGAGAACAGTAGAAGCAACAGAAACGTAGATCAATACTGTCAAAAACAAGAGAAATAGACTTCCTTCCAATAGCATAACTTTGGGAAAGAATTCCCATTGCCCTGGCTATCTATTGGGGAGCCCACATCGTCGAAACAAAAACAAGTATTCACTCCGTACATATGTGGGCAGGATGTATGTTTACTGGCCATGAGACCGAACAATTTTCCAATATTCGTCGTGGTCCCTGATCCAATACTCATACCCATAGACACCCAGAAACTGGATGCCTGCCTCGCACCTATGTCACCCATCAGCTTAACAAACTCCCCAGCAGTTGAGTCCATTCTCGCACAAGGAAAGAATTGATTTTTATAACTTACTTCTCGTTAATCTTACAATTTAAATCAAAGAAAACACTAACAATTCACACAATTATCATTCAGATTATCAAAATTATTAAACCAATACTTCTCACTGATCATTCAAATAATTTCTACTAAAATACCAAAACAATTGCAATTATTCAATTAAATTGTCAACTTGTGACAATTAATGACTACTCAATTTTAAAGGGTACAGTTACAACATATTAGAAGTGCTGAAGTGTTGTTTCAATCAATTCTGTTATTCAATTCCAAATTTTATTGTCTGTCCTGGTGTTATTTTTATAGTTTATTTATTTTTAATGTTTAAATTCTATATATATATATATATATAATATATATATATATATTATGTTTTTATTCGCCTCGGCTTTAGACTAAGGACTATGCTCCGTTTTCATGACTTTGTCAATACATGTATAATTGTGATCGACAATAAAAACATTTGATTTGATATCTATTTCTCCATTGCCAGGTCACACAGGATCAAATGCATTGTCATGGGAAGATCTGAAGAACTACCTAAACAAAGATGACTGGCTAAAGATAGGTGCATACTGTGTTGGTGCATGGAAATACAGACACTACTTGATTTCAGAGTTCAATGGATAGTGCGTTGTGAACTGTTGCATGAACACTAAGGGAAAAGTATTTGAAAAACAAGAATGTGTATTTCTGTATGGAGTCTACTCATGACAAACCTCACCCTGACGGTCGTTGACTAAGGGTTTAATGCTTGTTATAACTAAAATTATGTTCTTGTATAATATTATCTAGGAAACAATGTTAAAATAAAATCATTATTCTTAACTATTCTTATTCTTCTTAACTACATAAACGACCTCCCAGATGAAATAGATAGCAGAAACAAGTGCATAGTGTTTGCGGATGATACTACTATACTTGTACCACATAACAACCAGGAGCCTAAAGTAATAGTCGAAGCACTGGACCTCACTATAAATAAACAGAAAATAATACACATAAAATTCCAACCTACAAACAATAGCGCGGAAGTTTCCCCAAATAGCCAAACCTCACATACAAGATTCTTGGGAATCATCATCGACCAGAACCTAACTTGGCAGCCCCACATTGAACAAATAAGTAAGAAGTTATCATCTGCAATTTACGTACTTTGACGACTGACAAGTATAACAGGCGAAAAGACAGCTCTAACTGCATATCATGCCCTGTTTGCCTCCAACATGAGATATGGCATAGTGGCCTAGGTTCAGCATCACAAATACACCTCAACAAAAGAGAGCAATCAGAACTATTCTTGGAATGGGCATAACGGAGCACTGTAAACCATTCTTCAAGAAATATAAACTAATCGCAATGATCTCTCTGTACATCCTGGAAGCAACGATTCTGGCAAGGAAAGCAAAACCACCACAGCGGGGCGACAAGCATGGATACCGAACAAGGAACTCCAAAAACATAGATCTTCCACAACACCGACTGAAAAAACATAAAAACTCACCAGCCTTTGCGGAGCCTATTTCTATAACCTGTTACCGGCTAACTTGAAGGCCCTGGAAGGCAAAAAGCTCTTTACTGCTGCATTGAAGCATTATCTGGCAGCCAGGCTGTACTATATGCGCTATCAGAGTACATCCGGGATCACACCTATTAGTATCTGGCAGGACGTGCAGCTGACAATATTGACTGATCTCCTCAAGCATGAGGAATTAATATTGACAATTCCCCGGTCACCTACTGCGGCGAAGACTGAACAAGTAACAAGTATACTTCTGCTCTAGAAGTAAAAGGTTTTGCTCTAAATTATTATGAATACGGCGATGAGTGGAAGGATTTCCTTCATATTTCACGAGCATAAGCAAAACCTTTTTTTTATGAATAGTATGGCCCAAATAACAAATCTGTAATGATGAGAAAAAAATAAAAATTAAGTTTCAGAATTTAAATTTAAACGGAATAAATAAGCAGTCCCTGTAGGCCTATGAAGTATTGTATTAACCCTCCTAGTACCACGTTGGGTCGTATCCGACCCCAGACGCCATTGCTTATCGGTTTTTGGGCATGTTAGTGGGGGAAACGCCACCCCCTTCCATGTAACCTTTCCTTCAGTATTTCTCCAGACACAGACCAGAGCTTACGTTTGTGATACATAGACTTTTTTATTATCGCCAATTTTAATGTTAGGTGTCAAGAACGGGGTCACATCCGACCCCACTTGGTATTTCTTGTTCAACTTATTTCTATGCTTATTGTTTGAATGACACTATTCAATTTGCGTTCTTGTTAAGTGGAATAGTTATCACACACTTCTAGCTTGTTGATCTGGGAAAGTTGAGCACTTGATCGTGGGTAATGATAGAAATGAAATTTCAACTTACAGATAAAAATGAAATCTGTATAGATGCATAGAAACACCTTATGAAGTTCGCAGAGAGAATATAACTAGTTTATAAATTATAACGGATTATTTCAATCCTATCTAGACATGTCATTATGTATTTCTATGCCTTTTTTATGCAGATTTAGTTTTTAAGTTGTAAATACCAGCAAGCTTGTTTGTGGTATAACCATACTCCGATGTAGATTTAGAACCACTGAAATTTGTACTATTATAAAACGTTTTTAATCATTCAAGTATTTTTTCTCCTTTTAAATATATAAATGTTCAAATAAATAATATTTTCATTCGAATTTAAATGAAATTTTGTGAGGGAAAAATCATAATTGGAGACTGGGTCGTAAATGACCGCACCTGGTCTTCTATGTCTCATGCAACCACGTGGTACTAGGAGGGTTAAAGTTTTTATTAAATGTATTAAAGTTTTACATAACCTACACTAAAATCTAAAAACATGACATGTAAACTTGACATGGAAGCTATGTAATAATTTTAATCTTACCTCGGTTTGCCTATAGAATATTTTAAACACTCCTGAAATACGTTAATATATTTCCAAAGGTTCAGAATCTTTTCTTCTTCCTTTGGAAAATCTATATTTTCAGGAACTGGTTGCACCATTTTAGCAATCAATGCTGTTTAATACTTTAAACGCGATTTTACATAAGTTAATAAATATGTTTTGGATTCTAGTTTTAAGAATGTAAATGTAAATAGATTTAAGCCGCTAAACAAAAATGAGGTCGGCGACGAAAGCATAACCTCAAAAAAGAACGAAGTCGGTCGGCATAGTGCCACCAGTGAACTCTAAACTAACTGGAATGGACTAACAACACAAAAAAAGTGAGGCAGCTGGTAAAGATAGGCAACCCGCATTGCTGTGGGACTCGTTCATTTTGTTACGCATTGGCTCTTATGGGAGAATGCATTGCACAGTCTCAATTTCTATTTTATTTCTATATTGTATGTCTTATTCCACGGAAGCGTTATTTTTCCTTTATTAAGCAGTTCATTGTTATCTTTTTGAGAGCAAAAATAATGAAATAGGTTGAATATTAATAAAGAAAAGAATTTTTTTATTTGTGACTGCAGTAGTTTTAGTATTGTCAACTTTTCACAAGCATGGGAATAACTTTGGGCCAGATTCAAGAGAAGCGTATTATTTATTTATTTTTATTTATTCAACAAGGACAAATATAAACTGTCATGAAATGATTGGGAATAAAAAAACAGGCTCATAGTCCAATCTCATATTTTTCACAATAAAAGTAGGTAAATAATATAAATTATGATGATTCAATAACACAGGATTATTAAATTATGTAATGATAGCAATATACTAGGTATTCTGATAACATTTCAAATCAGTGTGGGAGTTTCAGAAATGACGCAAAGAAATCTATGAAGAAACATTATATCAATTGTATTATAATTATGACCATATGATAAGCAAACAGTAAAATATGCTAAATAATAATTATTTTATAATTATAAATTATATAAACAATAATACACTTATAATTATACACATAAAATTATTTTATAATTGTAAATTGAACGATTATTAAATTTATTTGAAATGGGAAGATTTCAAAAATTAATTACAATTCAGCTGATAGCAATATCATATTTTCCAAAATAAAAGTAGGTACCTAAAATAAATTATGTCATCTCATGATGATAACACAGAATTATTAATCATTATTGTAAAGCTGTGTTTACACAAAATTCATTAAATGTTTATTTTTTCGTACTTATAGATTCTATTAGTATTATATGCTGCTACTTACACTAAATTTATATTAATACCATAAAAAAATTTATAATATACCGTATACAAATATTATGATAAATATACTATATTCATTATATGCTGATGCTTAACACCAAATTTATATCCATAAATTACATCATACATAGAATGTGTGATAGAATGAATGATAGTCTTTGTAGGGAAACATTCACAATTTCTGCATCAGATATTATTTATTCTTTTCTGAATAAGGATTAATTTGTTCTTCAACTATGTTTTTTATTTTAGATGCTATAAAGTAGGCCGAAATTTTCAATAAACATAGAAACTATCACAGTACGGTATAACTTACTAGGAATATAACCAAATTTGTTGTTTTATTTTTGGTCAAATAAACTGATCAATATAGAAAGAAGTATTGGGAATGTATGTAAAACAAAAAGATTTCTTCAAATTAATTAACAGAATAAAAATTTTTGACTTACCTGTGAAATGGTATTTCATTTCCTTTAACATGCCCATTCTTGCATCCAAATGCAACACAATACATCACCATTTTTCGGTCGTATTTTTATTCAATTCTACGCATTTCACTACAAATACATCACAATATTTAAGAGAAAAGGTTGTGATCTAATACTAATAGCCCTAATACTCATTCAAATCCGTTTTTAAACTTTAAAAATGAAAAATCGTACTCAAGAGCTGCAACAGCCTGCTTGAATGTATGAGTACGAGAGAGAAGGGAATCCCACACGGTATGCCTGTCTCACTCACTCCGCCTTACACACTTTTGGTTGTAGCTAAGCATTGGACAGCCCGTTCCAGTTAGTTTAGAGTTCACTGAGTGCCACAGAGTACATACAGAATAGAAACTATCAATCCAACGAGTCACCGGAGTTCCATCTGCCATGAAAACCGCCACTCACCAAAAAAATGGTCAGTTTTTACGGGCGCTTCCCAAGTGGAACAGTGAAAGACAAACTGGGTCTATTCCTATTTTACATCTATCATTTTTTGGTAGCACTGAATCTGTATTCCACAAAGTAGAAGGGATCTTCTTCTCTGTGATTCCTCTTACAATAGTTTGTGGTAGCATTAAAAAGGCTGAAAAGTAAATAGGCCGAAATTGAACCAATAGTAGAAGTACCGGTATATAAAATTTATATAGAACTATAAAATTTATCTTATTTAATAAGATAATCATAGTAGGTTAAGGTAGGGCAAATTATTATTCAATTAATTCAGCTATAGGTACCTAGGCCTTCAAATGGTGCACATTGGTCAATACTAAAATGGACTATAGTAAGGTCCACTTTATAATAGCAGTGGATAAAGATAGAAGAATAGCGTTGCCTATTCTCTGCATTATTCAATTATATTTTTACATTGCCAAAAACAGATTTGGCATCGTTACGGAGCTAGAAAAGGATAGTACTAACTGCTTTGTTGAATGATAGACAAGGATAGCAACATCAAAGTTAATCGAATACTGTCATTATAACGTGAACCTCACTATGGCAAATATCTAAACTGGCGGCCAGACAAACTCATATTTTCTGCTGACCACACTTTAATACAACATCTCAAAAAAATTGGACATATACTGTGTATATACAGTATGTAGGCATTTGAGTCTTATATGACTTAAATTGTGTTGTATATCTGCCATACCAGTATGCTATAAATAAGAAACTATAGTGAGGACCACGTTATAATGACAGTGGATGAAGATAAAAGAATTGAGTTGCCGATTCGCTGCCTCAATTAATTATATTTTGACATTGTCAAAATCAGATTTGGCAGCGTTGCGGAGCTAGAAAAGGATAGTGCAACCTGCATTGTCGAATGATAGACAAGGATAGCAAAACCAATGTTAATCGAATACTGTCATTATAAGATGGACCTCACTATAGGTACCATACTGTATAGGAATACCTTATGTATGAATGCATAATTAAAATGATGTAGCATGTTAAATTATTTAACTTTTCAAATGATTTCTATCCTTCTATAGCATAGACAGAAGCTGTATGTAGTACTTTTTCCACGAATAGTGATAATAAATTAGTGAAAACTTTATCACTACGAAATTCTTGTTCAATTTATTGTGAATTTAATTTGAAGTTTGAGGAATCCTTGAGGCCAAGAGACTCTAATGCAATTGGACTCAAAGCAGTTTGCTGGGACCCTGCATAAGTAACATTTTGATTTTGTGAAATTGAACTTGGTGGATAAACTATAGTGTGGTCCACTTTATAATGGCAGTGAATAAAGATAGAAGAATAGCGATGCTGATTCTCTGCATTAACTAATTATATTTTTACACTGTCAAAAACATAATTGTCATTGTAGTGGACCTAGAAATGGATAGTACCACCGTCTTTGTCGAATAATAGACAAGGATAGCAAAACCAAAGTTAATCAAATACTGTCATTATAACGTGGACCTCACTTATAGCTGATGTATCAGAAACCAAAAATATTTACATTCAGTTATAACATTTTAATGGCTTTAAAGCTATTGCTATTCAACTAAAAACCTGAAATTGAATATATAAATAGAACCCAACAATAGCTTTCAACTAGTACAGTAGATATAAGTTATATACATGATAATTATGTCTTGTCTTTGGAAAATAGCAAACAATTTATAAATTACATTTTTTGTGATCAGAATATTCAATAATTCTTAATAATATTGTCCCTCATAATATTCAACCAACAATATGAATCTGAACTCATTGACAAAATAATCACCCACAGCTCTGTAAAAAGATGCCACTTTCGACGAGTTGGAAAACTTTGAACGTTTGGTCAATAGAATTTTTCGGCCGGTGGTGGTGGATTTCCGCGAGTAAACTAAGCTTGTCGTGTGCGTGAAGCGACCTAGTTTGTCGTCGTTTCAGTTTGACGAAATAGCAAAATTTGTCCCATTTTTTTTGGCTGTGGTGGGTTTTAGGGCTGGCGGTTCTCTGTGACCCCAATCCAATCATTGCATTCAACATCCCACCTTGAGTACACCAGGACCGCGCCATCTTTGTAGAAATTAAATTTACCGCTAATTTCAAGATACTCGAATTGAAACATCGCTACGTTCGCTCTCATATTTTGAAACATATCATGAAATCAATAAATTATCATTATCTAATAGAAAGCTTGAGTTCAATTTAGTAAAAATCATTCATTCCATTCCACTGAAATGATGTTTAAAGTCAAGAAAACTTCATTAGTGTAAACCTCACTACTTACCAACATAGAAACCTTGTATTTATTCATGTTTATAGTATATAGCCTATAGAGGAACAAAAGTTGGCTGAAGATTCGACTTAAGCAGTCTCTGGTGGTCAAAATATGAATTACATCAGGGTTTCCCATTCCTTGTTTACAATATTGCCAAGATAGAACAGTAGTGAATGAAACTGATTTTAAACACATAAAATGTGATTTTTGACATTCGAGACTCTACTTTTAGAAAAAGAAAAACCTTCTAGTATGTGGTAATGTATTTAATACTCTTGAGAAGAAGGAGGTGAAAAGTTGTAGAATACTGATTAGACAAACATTGTCTGCGTCATCAGCATAATCTACTGTACAGATCAAAACAAAATCCATAGCCTATAAACGTGATCATTCATTATGTTTTCTAACAAAAAAAAACTATTTTATACCGAATAATTAACATGCTCTCTGAAGAAATTAAAATAAGCTCCTCTTGTTCAGTGGGGTAAATTATTAGCATACAGTTTCATGAATCAAGTTTGATTTCATGTGAAATAGCCCACTATAAGCATTATTTCTCTATAGAATTCCAATTGCCTGTTGAAGAGAAAGTGTCAAGTCCATACATGTTTCATGAGAATTCAAATGAAATATTATGAATAATTCAATCCCAACTGTTGTATATTGCCTATCAAGAAGACAGTAATTCTATGATTTGATCTTGACCTACTGCTATGAAATGTTGCTGGTAGTTTATTTTGCCTATAGTTTTCATTATACACTGCTTTGATATGGTATATCATCAACCTCTACTGTTGACGTCAACTGTTGCCAATGACGTCAACCTCTAGCGCGTCAGGTGAGGGTTTTGTCAACTACAAAAATACTACTTCAGCATACTATCTTATTGCAACTATGATATAGTGAGGTCCACGTTATAATGGCAGTGGATAAAGATAGAAGAGCAGCGTTGCCTGTTCTCTGCCTTAATTTATTATATTCCCATATCGTCAAAAACATATTTGGCATCTTTATGCAGCTAAAAAAGTATAGTACCACCTATTTTGTGGAATTATAGACAAGGATAGCAACATCAAAGTTAATCAAATACTGTCATTATAACGTGGACCGGACTATAGAAAAATAACAATTGCACGAATTGAGGAGAGACATTTTAGTCTTTTGTTGGTCGTTATACACCAGAAGCGCGCAATGCCGGCAGCGATGGACGATATGGAATTGTTCCACTGCCGGAAATCTACGGGAAATACAGAGTAGAATTTTTCTCTGAGTCATAAGATATTTTAAAGTAGAATGAAATCTTATGTAATAATAACAGTATAAACAGTAACTTATTATACCTTTACTCTTTATCATATGTCCGGTACTCAGTGGCGCAGCCCGCTCCTTGAGTGCGATGAGGAAATCCGGCGTCTTTGGTGTGCGACTGACAGTGGAACCGTCCACACGGCGGCGCGGTGAGATGAGATGAGATTTGAGATGAGATGAGATTTGGGGTTCCCCCGCATGATACACATGACGTCATACAGTAGCGTCATTACAGTGAAAGGCTTCAAGTAAAATTATTTGAGATTAGATGTTTGTATTTCCGATTTCTGCTGTTTATTTTTACCTCGCTGCTCTATTTGAGATTAGCTTATTTTTTATCATTAAAATTTGTAATTTTCCAGTGGTTTATTTATTGTTATTGGTTGTTTATTTTATGATTGAAGCCTCTCGCTGATGACAAACATGCATGATGAACATGATGAACATGTGTATGTGCATGATAAACATGCATGTTTCATCGTTGGTGGCCAGTCCAAGGCAAACCTTGCAAGCCACACTACTCCATTATACAACGTTTATAAAACTGCTTGGTGATAGACTACATCGGCTAAATTGTTTTCTCTTTAGAGAATACATCATATTCATGGAATTGTTATAATTTTTTTGCTGGATGTTCTCATTTATTTTATACAAAAGATGCATAGGGAGGCCCATGGATGCTGGAGCAGGCTTAACTTAACAAGCTAACAAAGACGATGAACAGCAAAAAATAATTTCTTATGAGGCACCATATGAACGGTTGATCACTTTATAGAATAAAGTTGAACCGCTCAATTGTAAAAAATAATAGAGAAGACCGCATATCTTCGTTTTTTCAAGAAAATAAAGGCTTGAATCCTGTAAACTAAATTTTTAAATACTCCACAATGGGAATAGCAGAACATAGCGAACATGATACA
The DNA here is from genome assembly GCF_014356525.2 of Nilaparvata lugens. Lineage (NCBI taxonomy): Eukaryota > Metazoa > Arthropoda > Insecta > Hemiptera > Delphacidae > Nilaparvata > Nilaparvata lugens. The sequence goes on along the minus strand of NC_052518.1, from coordinate 92,002,901 downwards.
ATATTTTGTCAACATTGAATGGTAATGGATGGTGATTCATTTATCATTGTTTCAATCGTTGAAATGTTATGCATCAATGGAGTATAATGTGGGAAAGGTTCTCAGCAAATGTAAGTAATGGTCCTAAGAACAAGAAATAACAATAACATAATTTTAAGATACAATTCGAAATTAAACTACTACCACTTTCCGCCTTTCTTGGACAATATCAAGAAATTGTGTGTTGAAATTGAAATTGGGAGTTGAATGGAGTCAGTGGTAGCGGACGGTTGTGTTTTTGGAGCAGCTCCGTTTCAGATAAGATAGCCTGTTTTCCTTGAGTTTCTTGCTTTCAGAAGTTAACGTAGAATATTGTGTTCATAACCTTAATTATAACTCAATAGCTTAATATATTCGCGTCATTAAATAAATTTTCTCTGATATTCTCTTAACTCTGTTACTAGTATCGTACTGTTCTTGTATAGTTCAAAATAGTCTTTTTACTTATCATTTTTTACTTGCTCTGCTTCTCATAAAGAACGAATTTATAAAATGGTCATTATTTATCATAACTTATTTCTATTTTGTAAGTGGCAAACAAATTCAATGTGTTCCAAGACTGTCCCTGTAAGCGTCGTATATGGGTGAATAATTTGTAAACCCTGTGCGGCCTTGCTCAGGATATCTGTAGCGCTTGTCCCGGAACTAGACGGGATACGCGCGATTTATATGTTTGGATTCACAAGCGCCACATTACCTTAAACGAACTATCCTTACTTGTTTGAAGTGAGAAGCGTGCTGAACTATTTAACGGTAACTCAGAAATATATTTCTCAACTATTAACTGTTTATTTCATACGAAAGAAAGCAAACTATCTAATCAGTTTGTTTGTTTCAGTGCGATAGAGTAGTGTAGTCTCTTGTTTTGAATTGTCTCCTTTCTAGCTCAAAGTATCACTTCCCGAATTTTATCTTTATAAACGTAGTAGACTTCATTATCACTCAAAATATATATTCTTACATTTTATCTGTCAGATTCCATCTAGTCACCTTGATACCCCTCTGGACCAATAATCAATTGTTGCTTTTACTTTATTCTTCTGACTCAACAGCGTTCTAAGCGCTTTAAATATTACTCTTATTAATTTCCTTTTCTAACTCTGATAACTGATACATCCTGTCAATCTGTTCCACTCTTCCTATTTGGATTGAACTCCATTTGATTATTAGGCTAACTCTGTAGTAATCGTTTATTTCAAGTTAAAAACGTAAGACTCTTTCCATCAATTATTTAGAATTTACTAATTTATTCTCACTCATTTTTTTGACTTACTTTCTCGTACTAACAATACTTTATTCCTCTTGCTGATTGAATATAGCTGCATGTATTCTACTTTTAGGTAATGTCAAATACAGTATTTGCTTTTGATGATTGATGTAAGAGGGTAAAAACTTTCTGTATTGAAAACTAGCTGTTTGTCTTGGAAACATAGAGGCTTTATGACAGGGAAGCATATTTTTGATTATCTTTAGTTACCTATCTGCTATAGCTAGAAAATAAATTATTTTGCAAAAATAAATAATTTTGCATTTTTGCAAAGGATATAGTTCAGGAGACACAGAATAGTTGTTGTGTACTGCGAAAATAATATTTATAATAATATTATTATTATTCACTTGAGCTTTTACAAAATGAATACTTCATCATGTCTATTTCCATTTATAAAACTTCAAGAAATAATACAGGAAATATCATGATGGTCAGTGCTATAGAAAAAGTCACACGTTGATGAATGGTGATCTTGTATGGAGGTGTGTGAGCAAAAGTTGTACGGGAACAGTTACAACCGATTCAACAATGAACAAAATTAAAATTTGTTCGGCAAAACATCTTAAACATGCAATACCTTCTGCGCCGGAAACAATTGTAAATTGCGTAGAGTCTGAGAAATTGAGAAATGATAGAGTCAAGGCTGTTAAAAGCACCTCAAAACTGCAGAGAATGTCACTCGACTCTATAATCAGTAGTCGCCGAAAAATTGAAGTATGCGACGCTGAATGTCAAACAGATTATATATTTTCAAAAGAAAGAGAAGAATTGGTCTCTCGTGTGGAGGAGCTGCTGATCCATCGAGATGCACTCATTCAACAAATACAACTACAAACAGTAAAATCTCTGAACGACGTAGAAACTCAAGTTGACTTTAAAACTCCATCTGTAGATATGAAGACGCAAACTGAGTCATACTATGGGTTATCAACCGAACAATGTAAGCCAGACTGTGAAAGTTTGAATGTTATTAAAATGAGGGAACAGACGAGCATTTCAACGAAAACAATAATTCTCTCCAAATTGAAATCCGATGTCTAGAGTCAGACATTACTGACAATAATACAGAAATAAATAGATTAACAAGGGAAAACAGTAATTTGTACGACATAGTGTCATCGTTGAACACTCAGGTAAAAGAATTTGGATTAGGCAAAATACCTGAAAATAAAGATTGTTCCTACTACCTTACTGGAAATAGTGAGAAAAAAAGTAGAATCTTAATTTTCTCTGACAGTCAAGGTCGTGACCAGGCAATATATCTCAGCAATGAGATGAAAGGATTTCAAGTGTCTGGATTTGTTGCAGGGGGAGCAAATATATGACTCATATCATTAACAGTGTACTGAATAGCGTCGAAGTTGAAAATTTTAGCAAACATGATTTTGTTATAATATAATATAATGGGAGGAACTAATGATATCAGGTGGAATATGAATGAAATCGATATCAACGCTAATCTACATCAATTGGATAAACTCATCCCACTTTCAGAGAGAACAAACGTAATCATAGGCAATATTCCGTATCGATACTATAGCACGTTTAATATAAATCGAGCAATAAAGTGCATTAATACAGGAGTACGGAATTTCACCCGAGATCATCCTATGACATTACTGAATATGTGGGATTTATCAGCTAGAGAGCATATCAATCACGGATTCCACCTCAACAAAAGAGGAAAATTGAAAATAGTACGGAAACTAAAGGAGATTATTATCGATTTATGTCAGCGAGAGGAAAAACTTACTGCAAAGCAATTCAATGTGAATTTTAGCACAATAGAGAAAGACGTGACTGAAGAAAAAAATCACCTCATAAGCGATGATATCGCCATCGATGTAGAATTCGGTAAAGGTGTTAACGATTATTCAATCCCTAGTCAAGAATCAACTGACGACTCATATGATGATGACACTCGAATTTTTGATTCACATAAAGAGACTAATTTAAACTAGAAAACAATGACAAAGAACATACTTCGGCTGCATTTAACAATGTTATCAAAATAAAACATAACAATAAAGAGAAATGTTTTCTACTTAGCTATAACATTCAAGGAGTTCATGCATAGAAGAGTTTGAACTAAATTTGAATAATTTCCAGCCTTGTCGTTTTGTTGCTTTGCGAGCATTGGATCCCATCAGGATCAAAAGCTTTCCTTGACAGAGTTGGTGGTTAGAAAATGGCATCATTTTATTGTAGAAATGAAAAAAACAAGAGGAGGATTAGCGGTGTTAGTTCGCCAGGACCACGAATGTATAGAGAGAGCTGACATAAACAAGCTGGCAGAAGAAAGTATTTTTGAGTGCTCAGCTGCTGAAGTAGTTGTCAGAGTGGGAGGTAAACCGATAACTTGTTTATTCATATCTATATACAGAACCCCAAATAGCAACGCACTGAAATTTCTTCATAAAATTGAGATGCTTTTTGAAAAGATAAGAAATGACTCTAAAACAAAATATTTATTTATTGGAGGTGATTTCAATATTAATCTATTGGTGGATGATGGCATTAGCAAGGAATTCAGTCGTTTAATCCGATCTCATCAACTCAACACAGTGATCGATAAACCGACGAGAATCATCCCATTTACGGGAACTTGTATTAATAATGTTATCACTAACGTTAATCACAATCTGATAACAAGTACGTTGCATGAGCTGGGTATCTCCGACCACATGGCTATTGAAATTGAATTAAAAAAGATCTGTCACGAATCAAACTCTTTTTTCATTACAAAACGAATATAGTATCAGAAGATAAAATGTGCCTATTCCTCCAGCTTTTGAATTCTGTACGATGGGATGACTGTATGAGAGAAAAATCAAGTAATGGTGCATTCAACGCTTTTTTCCGTTCATTTTATAATAAATTCATAGAGGCTTTCCCAATCAGCACAACCAAAAAAGATAAAAAATTGATGGGCTCTAATAGGAAGAGATGGATGACAAATGGAATAAGGAATAGTATTGCCAGGAAAAGAGAATTGCTTGCAATGGTGAAGGAAAGTCAAGATGAAGGATTATTGGAGTATTTTAAAAAATACAAAACAGTTTTGAAGAAGGTTATCAATCTTGCAAAAAGGAAGGTGAATGATGAATTTTTTTACAAGTCTAAAAACATAAATAAAGCAATATGGAAGGTCGTGAAGGAAGAAATTGGAGGATGCTTAGAACAAAGCGCAATCCCAGATATAAATCTACCTGAAGAGGTTATAACTAATCCGCAAAAGAAGGCCAGCTTGTTCAACAGATTTTTCATAACTTCATCCTCTTCAAACTTGAATTCACAATCTCTTGATAAATGTTCTGAGCTCTTGAATAAAGCGAAAAGATGTACATCTACATTCAATTTCAAAACTGTTTCTGAGAAGAGTGTTGTGAGTATCATAGCAAGATTGAACTTCCATCTTCAGTTATAAAAGCATCCAAACATCTGATATCAGGACCTCTAACTTATATTATAAATCTGTCATTGAAAACTGGCGAATTCCCAAGTAAGCTAAAATATGCTATTGTGAAACCCCTATTCAAAAAAGGGGATCAGAAAGAACTGAATAATTATCGGCCAATAGCAATTTTGCCAGTTTTTTCCAAGATTTTTGGAAGAGTTGTACATGAACAACTCTCAAAAAATTTAGAAATAAATAACATCCTGTTCAACATGGGTTTCGCAAAGGTCATGCAACTAAGGATGCTGTTTTTAATGTTGTAAATGATGTGCTGGAGAGTTTGGATCAGAAAAAACATGCAATGGGGATCTTCTGCGACTGCGACCTCTCCAGAGCTTTTGACATGGTTAATCACCACCTGTTTCTTTGCAAATTGGAATATTATGGCCTGGATATCTCAGCTTTAAATTTATTTAAAAGTTTTTTATTGAATAGGAAACAGAAAGTGAACTTACATAATAACAATGGGATAAGCAATTTTTCAGAATGGAGAAACATACCCTGCGGTGTACCACAGGGATCTATTCTTGGTCCTCTGTTATTCATTATTTACGTGAACGACCTTCCAGACAATATCACGTCCAATGTCTTTCTTTTTGCGGATGATACCACAAGTATTGTGACTGGAACGTGGGAAGAAGTTGTCCAGAGGACTGAAGAGACTATTTTTAATCAAATGAAGATCTGGTTTCAGGCTAACAATCTTTGTTTGAATATAAACAAAACTAAATTATTGGATTTCAAGTTGACTGAGACCAGTAAGTTGAGTGACAAAATCAGCCAAAAGATGGATGAGATTGTTCAGGATGAAGTCTGCTTTCTGGGAGTCAGAATCAGAAACTGTCTCAAGTGGAATGATCAAGTGGATCACATTTTGAACAAACTCTCAAGTGTCTGCTTCTCTTTGAAAGCACTGAAGAATGTAGTTGGAACAAAAACACTATTGAATGTCTTCCATGGCTATATAATGTCGATAATTCAATATAGCATAATGTTCTGGGGTAGTGGAAAAAATAATCTCAATTCTGTCTTCAAAAAGCAAAAAAAAAGCCCTCAGAATTGTCGACAACTTGAAGCCTTATGAATCTTGTAAAAACTCTTTCAGAAGACTTAGAATTTTAATAGTTCCTGCACTGTACTTCCTCGAAATTGCAAGTATGACAAAGAAAAACGAGAAGATATTAAGAGAGAGTCATATCCATCATAGATACAATACTAGAAACCAGATAGTTCATCTTCAGTACCTGCAACACAGAACCGCAAGCTTAGAGAAAGGGCCACATTATAGCGGATTAAGAGCTTATAACTCTCTTCCTATTGAAATAAAATGTATTGAGAGCCCAAAAAGGTTTAAGAATGCAATAAAAGCTAAATTGATCGATGCATCTCCGTACAGTGTAGAGGAAAGCTTCAACTGTTGGCGCGTGTAGGTATTTTTTGCTAGCATATATTTTCAACTACTTTGTATGTTCTGATTTTCTTCTTTTTTTTCTGTATTCTATGATTACTTTTTTTTGAGTATTGTACTCAATACTTTTTGACGTGTCATATAGGCCTACTACCAAGCTTTGCTTGATTATGTAGTGCTACATGACGAAAATTAAACTAAACTAAACTAAACATTGAATTGGCCAAATTTGACATCGGGTACCTCATATGAACGAATGTCTTCCTGAAACAAATTACTACCGGTATTGTTTTGAGTGAATTCGTTTGAATAAACTTCTCTAATAGAATAGAACAGAAAGATGATTTATTTGAGCAAAGCAAATACATAATAATGCAAAAAACAGTTCACAATGTCTTTCAAAGGAATAAGTACAGTACCAAAAAATTTATTTTACAAAAATCATCATAGACTTGGCAGAAGCCGTCAGTCGAGTTGTTTACTCTATAACACACTTTCAATAACTACCTACCTTATCTGAGTTTTGACTTTCGTCTTGCTAATCAATTTTATTCAATTCGATTCTCAACACAGACCAGATTTAAGCATAAGGTAGGTATTTTTCACAACTTAGATAATCAAACTATAACATTATCGCTGCATCGATTTTTATCTCATCCCCAGAAATGAAACGTTCTACTTCCAACACTGGTTGGTCTAGCCAAAAGAAAGCCTTAATTTTATTTTATTTTTCTCAGCTACTGTTTATTCCCATCTATACTGTCATGGTCAAATTGAACAGCTCAATACTACACTAATATAAATTTGTCACAAACTAAAATTGTGACAAGAAAATAATAAATAATATTATTGAAAGACGCTCGGCTATCAGCAAGCTAGCTGACCGCGGAGATAAGGAGGGTACCGATGGCGCACAATCTTCCGCGCATCGGGAGGATTCTTACTGCCTCTGGTGGCAGCACATCACCATCCCCTCCACTTTAAGAGAGTATTTAAACGCCGGACGAGCCCCAGACCGCAGCATTCCGCTCCCAACCTTCCTCTCCTGTACAGCGACCCATTGGCTGCCGTACGTCCCTGACCTCCTGTCCTTGTACAGCGGCCCATTGGCTGCCATACGTCCCTGACCTCCTGTCCTTGTACAGCGGCCCGTTGGCTGCTGTACGTCCCTGACCTCCTGTCCTTGTACAGCGGCCCGTTGGCTGCTGTACGTCCCTGACCTCCTGTCCTTGTACAGCGGCCCATTGGCTGCCATACGTCTCTAACCTTCTATTCTCCCCAGGGCACAGCGGACCGTCGTCTGCCGTCCCTATCCTTCCATCTCCCCAGGGCACAGCGGACCGTCGTCTGCCGTCCCTAACCTTCTATCTCCCCAGGGCACAGCAGACCATTCTCTGCCATCCCTATCCTTCCATCTCCCCAGGGCACAGTGGACCGTCATCTGCCGTCCCTAACCTTCCATCTCCCCAGGGCATACCGGACCGTCATCTGCCGTCCCTAACCTTCTATCTCCCCAGGGCACAGCAGACCGTTGTCTGCCGTCCCTATCCTTCCATCTCCCCAGGGCACAGTGGACCGTCGTCTGCCATCCCTATCCTTCCATCTTCCCAGGGCACAGTGGACCGTCGTCTGCCGTCCCCATCCTTCCATCTCCCCAGGGCACAGTGGACCGTCGTCTGCCGTCCCTATCCTTCCATCTCCCCAGGGCACAGCGGACCGTCGTCTGCCGTCCCTATCCTTATATCCTCCCCAGGGCACAGCGGACCGTCGTCTGCCGTCCCTATCCTTCCATCTCCCCAGGGCACAGCAGACAGTCGTCTGCCGTCCCTATCCTTCCATCTCCCCAGGGCACAGTGGACTGTCGTCTGCCATCCCTAACCTTCTATCACCCCAGGGCACAGCCGACTGTTGTCTGCCGTCCCTATCCTTTCATCTTCCCAGGGCACAGCGGACCGTCGTCTGCCGTCCCTAACCTTCTATCTCCCCAGGGTACAGCGGACCGTCGTCTGTCGTCCCTAACCTCCCATCCTCCCAGGGCACAGCGGCCCGTTGGCTGCCATCCCTCCTGTCTATCCTTCCTCTTCCTACTATACTGGAGCAGAACCGAGGCCATAAGGCCAATACAAAATTACATCAAAGTGGTGTCATCAGAGAAGAGAGCGACCTTCACGCCGTCTGAAGCACCAGGAGGTGCTGTCCACGCCAGCTGAGGCACAAAGAAGAAAGAAGAGGAACTTTGCCTTGCCTCCTTTCCCGGCCCACATTACGACTGAGCTAAGTCATCCAGGAGCAACACCTGGGTATCAATCACCCACCTATGAAGCTACTCAGGGTGTACGTGATAGATTGGCGCCCGCACTTGGGGCACAAGGCAACGAAGTGAGAATCATCATGAGTGAACAAGGCGAGGCTGATTTAGATGCTCAGCACCAGGAGCTGATAGAGGGTCAGTCAGTCGAGGACATAAACACCCAGATTAAGGTGATAGCTGACCCCAGATTTTCCTGGATCTATAGATTGAAAAAGGATGAAGCGTTTAATCTTCTACAAGATTGGGGCATAGTGTCATCTGGAACACTTGCTGAGTTGAGAAGGTTGTTAGTAGAACATTATAAGAAGATGGCTGTATGTTATCCCAGCCCAAGACCCGGAATAGTGAGCGGAAGCAGTGGGGAAACTAAACACTCGGTGGCAGGTACCCATACTGAGGTTAGAACCAATATTCACACAAACCCCCTCATGGACCCAGGGGCGGTATGTGACAAAGTAAGAAACTGGGGACTGTCTTTTGATGGCCAATCAGATGCTCCCAGCTTCCTAGAAAGGCTAGACAAGCTACAACAAGCCTATGGGCTTACTGGCAACCAACTACTAGTTGCCCTTCCTGAATTACTAGTTGGTAAAGCTACCCTATGGATGCGTAATCGTCGTGACCAGTGGAGATCATGGGACAATTTTGTGACAGATTTCAGATCACGCTACTATCCACTTACCTATGAGGAGGACCTGGAAAATCTAATCCAGACAAGGAAGCAAAAGGAAGGTGAGTCGTTTGACGAATTTCTTGAAGATGTACTGACACTCATGAGGCGTCGAGGAGGTTTCACAGACGAAAATAAATTACAGAGAGTGTATAAGAATCTCCTCCCATGGTACAAATTGTATATTCGGCAATCAGATGTTCATAGTATTAACAAATTGGAAAAATTCGCGAGGGAGTATGAACAAATCAAAGCAGAGTAGAAACAGAATAGACAGAATTCGAGAGTTCACAAAAACGATTACAGGACTCAAGGTCGGGACAGTGATAACCCCTAGAAGTAACAGACCCTCTCTTAGCGAGTCTGAACCCATGTGTTGGCAATACAAGAAACAGGGGCACTGGAGATCACACTGTCCCGAAATCCTGCCATGTAAAAGATGCGGGAAGAGAGCACTCAAATGTGTCTGTGATATGCAAAAGGAGAATGAAACTCCGAACAAGACAGCAGTGATGCGTACGGCACAGAGGATTCCTGTGATTGGAAAGTCATCAAGGGACAACAGACTATTTATTACTGTGACAATCGGCGGTAAAAAGTGTCAGGCATTGCTGGATACCGGCGCCGAAGCTAATTATATGAGTAATGAGGTGTATGAAGTCCTCCAGAAAATAGGGATGATACGGAAGGAAGCTACATGTCACTGCGCAATATTAGCTGATGGACGATCTACCCCATTAAATGGGAAGGTGATGACTAATGTTACTATAGAACAAATCACTGTTCCACTAGCGGCGTCTATAATGGAAGGACTTGGACAAGAGTTACTATTAGGCATGGAATTTATGCGTGAAAACAGAGTGAATATTCACACATTCACGAGAGAGGTAGAGTGGGATACTCCCCAATTGAATCCTCCAAGTCAGCGAATTATGTCACGATCACTCTTACTAAGGTTTAAGACAACATCAGTCCCAATAATAGCAACTGTAGACTCCAAATCTCCAGAGAACAAGAGTTGCAACAGAAGGATGTACAAGCAGGTTGTTTTGAATGGAGTCAAACTCAATGCCTTGATTGATAACAGGGCGGATTTGTCATATATTCCACAACAAGCATCTTGGGATGACATAGTTCATCACTGTGATGAGATGACCGACTCTGAACAACAGGCCGCAATTTATGCTCCAACTGTCAGAGCAAAGACTTTGAACTCCAAGAAAGTTAGAATGTAACGAATACCATCTCATGGCAAGTCAGAATCTAGCCCAGCAGTTGACATGGAGAGGATAACTCGAGGTGGGATACCAGCCTCCACAGACCAACTGACACCCACGCTTCGCATGACAAAACAGAGGGTGATGGTGAAAGGATCAAAGCCACCCTTAAATGACAAAGATACGGTTGAGGTCACAGTGAGGCGGATGCCAGCTTATGTCGAGTCAGATGTTAGCCTCACGGTCAACACAAAGAGGATAACCCAAGGTAGGAAATCATTCAGTCGTAATCAGACCTCCGTAGAGTGCAGATCGTAGCAAATAATTAGTGTAGAGTAGTTTTAGTAGTGAAAGTGGAACAAGTTGTGTCAACACCAACAACCAGCAGTCTACTCAGCAGTTTTTCACAGTGAAAACTACTCAACGTTTTTTTTCTGAGTGAAAAGTGTGTCACCAAATTTTTCGTTTGAACATTGCTCTCTTTAAAAATTAGGTTCTGTTTCTTTAAAAAATAATTATCAAACTATCAATAAATTATGGTGTTTTGGATCTATCAGCCTTAAGATGATACATTCGCCAATAAATACGCCAACAAAACTACCACCATCCGCGCAGCTAGAATACGAGGAAGAGGAGGAAGAGGATGAAATGAATATGCCTCCCGAATTGCCACCGAAAAGTAAAAACGATAGCGGAATACATTTCGAGGTACGTTCTCTTAAAAATATACAAGAGAAATTTCTGAAATGGGGGAGTGAAATTATCTTGAAAAAGAAAGTATCCAGAGAGGACTATGATTCGTTTTTAAATGTGTACAATGAACTTAACATAAGTATCGAAAGAATAGACGTTAAGCAACATATACAAGATAACAACGCGGAAATGTTTGGAAAAATTCACACTCTGGAGCAGAGTGTGAATAAACTAGCAAGTGAAGTTGCAAAAAGCCACAACAAGCCGATCTCATTTGCTGAGGCCGTGCAACTGCCAAAGAAGAGGACCGCACCTTCTACGTTATCGAGTGCCGCCTCCACTGCTGCAGCCAGGGAGTCTCCGCCCCGGACCAAGAAGCTGTCGCCCAAGGAGAATGTGATCATCCTGAAGCCAGCAAAAATAAATGGAACGGAAAAGGAACAAAGCGGAAAAATTCGAGAAACAATAAAGAAGAACATCACCCGTGAACAAAATTTGAACATTAAAAAAGCTGTTGATGTCCGTGGTGGGGGTGTGCTGTTGGTGCTTCACCCAAGGGCCAATAAGGAAAATGTTTTGGGTGATAAGGTCCTGCAACATCCAAACATGAAGGTAAGCGAGCCTCAATCCAAATTGCCAAGAATAATTCTGTATCACGTCGCTGCAGATATAACTGCTGGTGAATTGGCAAACAATGTGTATGAGAGAAATCTCGAGTCATCGTCACTGAGTAGGGAAAATTTCTTGAAAAACTTTAGGCCAATTTTTAAAATAGGACTGAAAAACAAAAACACCGTGCACTGGGTAGTGGAGTGCACTGGTGAATTAAGAAAAGAATTTATTAACAAATCGCGGATTGGTATTGATTGGAGGGTGTGCCGAGTTGGAGACTATGTTGCCGTCTCTCGTTGCTTCAAGTGCCAAAAAATTGGACATATCAGTAAGCATTGCACTCAAGCACAAAACACCTGTGCTCACTGTTCCACTACAGGACATGATGTTAAAGAGTGCCCTAATAGAGACAAAAAGCCCTCATGTTTAAATTGCCGCAATGATAAAAAAACTTTCGATCACAAAGTAGGTGACAGAGAGTGCCCTTCCTATCAAAAAGCGTTACAACAAATAATTGATAGAACTGATTATGGAATCTGAAAGAAAAATATTCAATATACTGAGGATAAATAAAAATAATAGTGATAGTAAAATCAAGCAATCAACCCAACAAAAAATGATTACTTTAAATTCCATCCTTAACAAAATTGATAGTTTCTACGTAACAACTAATACTGATAAAAGTAAGATAAGTCTGGTTTATAATTTTGGTGAGAGGGTTGATGTTATGATATCTTTTACAAAAATAGGAAATAGTATTAAAACATCCAAAGGACTCTCTCTGCTCAGAAATAAAAAATATTTCTCTCTTGAAGAATGGAATCACCTGAATGTGTTACGAGATTCTAATTGTATAAGAGTTTTGTTTTCTGATAAAAACATTCCTATTTTCATATTAAATGATGGTGAAAATGGGGTACTTATAGATCTTTTGAATAAATGATTGGAGTAAATTCAATTACCCTTTGATTATAGGAATTGATTCTTTTAACAATCTTGGTGAAACTTATTTTGATATTCCTGCCACTGAACTCTTGAGTACTGTCATAGGAGCTAGAGATTTGAAGTTTATTTTTTATTATCGAGGTTATTGTGAAATTAATTTTCTTAATATACCTAAGCTATCTGATAGTCCGGGAGTTGAGTAGGCTACCCTGTAGGATTCTTTGAAGGTAATAATAAACGTGAAGCATTCATAAACTCTATGATTGAATTACGGACCCTACTTCAAAACACTGATAACGAAAATGCTAAAATATATAAAAATATTCTTCTTAGGATCACGCATAGAAACATGTCAATATCAGGTGATGATCTAATAAGCGTCCTGAATAACAATATGAACATCTATGATAATAATTTGAAAAGATTCCTATTCAAAACAAACTCTAAATACCGAATGGGATATTGCTTGGAGCAGGGTGGAAGTTACGTAGAATTTCAAGAGGATACTTTAAAATTCTCTACTAAAGAACGATATGTTTTAGTCACACGTAATACTACACTTATGCTGAATAGCGAATTAATATAAACTATAAATAGAATAACTCTTCATGAGTGTAAACTTCCTAAAATAAAGTGGTATGACGGTGTTCCCGGCTGTGGTAAATCTTACTTTATAGTCTCGCATCATGAGCCTGGCAAGGATCTAGTACTCACTCAAACACGGGCAGGTATTAAAGCAATCCGTGAAACTGTCATTGAAAGGTATGGTCGAAAACATTGTAATCGTCTTAAGCTTGATTACAGGACAGTTGGCTCATATATAATAAATCATAATCAGAATAAAACATACGATAGAGTTTTTATTGATGAAGCTCTACTTATGCATGCGGGTTACATCGGGTTTATTGCTAACTTGAGTAAGGCCTCAGAAATGATTGTTGTTGGTGACGCAAACCAAATACCCTATATTGAGAGAAGTAGTTATGCCACAAGATGGCATAAAATTTCAGAATTCTGCGAACCTTTTACAAAGCAAACGGTAACTCGTAGATGTCCTATCGATGTTTGTTTTGTCCTTTCCACTGTCTATGAAAATATTACGACGATTAATGAAAGAGCTATCTCAATTCTGCCTACTTACAGAAATGGGGAATACCATCTGATACAACCCGACACTTTGATATTGGCATTCACCCAAGAGGAAAAACTTATGGTGGTTGATACTATAAAGTGGAGAGAGGATGTTGCACTTCACACAATCCATGAAGCACAAGGGCTAACTCATAAAAATGTTATTCTAATCAGAATTAAGTACAAGGAGAATGAAATCTATAACAGCATGCCCCATGCGATTGTCGCTTTGTCTAGACACACTGAAACTTTCTGGTATTTAACAACCAGTCTAGTAGATGATGCTGTGGACAAACTAATTAAGAAACTTAAATTCATAGATAGTGAGGGGCTTGTTAAATGGAACAAGGAAAAGAGAAGTGGACCTGATGATATAAGTTATGAGTGACACTGAAGAAGTTCTGAATATTTTAGAAACAGAAAATGAAACAGATGTAATCGACGATTATTTGAACTATCATTTTCTCGAGGACAGAAATAAAGATGCTGAGTGTTTCAATATTATGTCTATGAATATACGTAGTTTGAATGCTAATTTCGATCAGTTCATTTGCTGCCTCAATGAATTGAAAACTGATATTCACATTATAATATTAACGGAGACCTGGTTGACTGCAGATATGCCGTTCATTTTCAACATTCCTGGATATACGGCAATAAATAAGTTCACTAAACAGAATAAATGTGATGAATTATGCATGTACATAAAAGATTGTATAAGATTCAATGAAGTTTCACTCGATATTACTGATGCTAATGTAGTTAGTGCTGACCTAAGAATTGATGATTTTATTGTGAAGGTGATTGGGGTTTATAGATCACCAAGTAATCAAAATATTGATAATTTTCTTAATAGTCTGAGTAATGAAATCAGTAATATTCCTAATGGAATAAATGTATGTGTGGCGGGAGACATGAATATAAATACACATTCAACTAGTGTTCCTGTTCAAGATTATCTGCATATTTTCAATAGTAATGGCTATAGGTCTTACATAACTGGTGATACCAGAGTAACAACCACAACAAATTCTTGCATTGACCACATTTTTTATCAAAATTCAGGCAACCATTCTATGTCCATTAAAGAAGCTATATTTAGGACAACCATAACTGACCACTACGCGGTTGTACTGAACTTGGTGAAGGTTCCTATCAATAAGAATAATAGAAAAGTATTGATGAACACATTAACTAGAACCAACTATCATGCACTATTGGAACGCATAAGGAATGAAGATTGGGAAGAAATCTATACCGTGAATGGAAGCATTGACACTATTATGGATAAATTTGTCGATCGTTTGACCAGTCTCATCAACCAATGCAGAAAGGTAAAAGAGATACCTAACAGACTTCGTCCCCTGAAGCCCTGGATATCTGAAGGCATCATAAGATCAATAATCACGCGGGACAAAATGCATTCTAGACTCAGAAGAGATCCTAATAACAATATATTAAAGAATGAATATAAAGTTTATCGTACCGTAATGGTTTGAATAAGATCATAAATCATGCAAAGGAAGTCTACTATAAAGGGAAAATTGAAAATTGTAATAACAACAGCATGAAGTTGTGGAAGTGCATAAACGAAGTTATAGGTGAGGACAGTATCAACGACAAGAGTACTGAACTTGATGCTCAATCCCTCAACAATTATTTCACAAATGTGGGTAAATTACAAGCTCAAACTATCAATATCCCTGATAATACTGGTGATCGATTTCCTGAAATACAGATCGATAACACGTTTTTATGAGACCAACGTGCCCAGTTGAGGTTGAGGCAACTATTAAAAATCTAAAGAACAACTGCAGTCCTGGTATTGATAGTCTAGGTAATATTACGCTGAAGAAAATAGCCAATTTTATATCTCAACCTCTCTCTTTCATTTTTAATAGATGCTTTGAGGAGGGATATTTTCCTGAGCACCTCAAGTCAGCCAAAATAAAACCTCTATTCAAACAAGGTGACCCGACTAATCCCTGTAATTATAGACCGATTAGTCTTATCAGCAACCTTGCTAAAATAATGGAGAAAATAATAAAGTCAAGAGTTGTTTCTTTCTTGAATCTTAACAAAATAATCAACAAGAACCAATTCGGTTTCCAAAATGGTAAAAGTACATCTGACGCTCTAATAAAATTCGTCAATACTTTATCTGATAAAATAAACTCCAATAAGAAAACGATTGCAGTCTTCCTGGATATACGCAAAGCTTTTGATACAATACCTCATAATACTTTGTTCAATAAACTGGAGTCCTATGGTTTCAGAGGAGTCTCGCTTAAATTGTTCAAAAGCTATCTGAGTAATAGAACCCAGTCCCTAACCATAAATGATCAATCTAGTGTAACTAACTTAACTTCTTATGGTCTTCCTCAAGGTACTGTACTTTCTCCCATCCTTTTCATACTCTATGTAAATGACTTTTTAAATTTAAGACTTCTAAACTCAACTGTGATATCCTTTGCAGATGATACTGCAGCTATTTTTCACGGTAATTCATGGAATGAAGTTCATACCATAGCTGAAAATAATATGCTTTTAATCAAGAAGTGGTTAGATAAGAATACCTTGAGTTTAAATATTGAAAAAACGAATTACATAACTTTCTCTGCAAATAGAGTAGGACAGCCCAACGAGAATCAAGATTTGAGACTCCATTCTCAGTGCAATTTAAACTTGGGTAATTGTGATTGTCCCACCATTAAAAAAGTCAATAATACTAAGTACTTGGGAATCATAATTGATGAAAACCTTAAATGGGATGTTCATATTAAATACATATGT
Source organism: Nilaparvata lugens (assembly GCF_014356525.2). NCBI lineage: Eukaryota > Metazoa > Arthropoda > Insecta > Hemiptera > Delphacidae > Nilaparvata > Nilaparvata lugens. Next base: position 91,986,355 of record NC_052518.1, on the reverse strand, counting down.
AGAAAAATTAGATATTTATCTTTTAAATTTTACCAAGTTAACAGAGTTCTTAATAAGAACCACCTGAAAATGATGTATCATGCTCTAGTCAAGTCAATTCTGCAGTATGGCATAGTTGGTTGGGGAGGCTGTTTCAACTGTCATATTGCTGAATTATTTGTAGCACAAAAACTGATAATTAAAACTATATTAAGAAAACCCAGGCTCTATCCAACGGATATGGTTTTTAGTGATTTTGAGGTCATGACTATACGTCAATTATACATAAAAACCGTAATTGAGTACTTAATAAAATATAGATCCGATTTTCCTCTCACAATGAACTCTACACTTAATTATTATAATCTAAGGGCCACTGCTAACAAATATGTAACCTATAACACTAATATTGAATGTATAAGGAGGCAGTTAATTTACATAGGTACTAAAATAATAAACCTCATTCCAAATCACTTTCTCATGGACAATAAGATCAGCGGAAAAATTAAACTGGATATAAAAAACTGGACATACAGTAATTTCTTCTTCCATTTAGATATATGACTCGAGATTTCTGCTCCAGCATTGTTTTTTCATTTTTTCAGTGGACTCGCTTACCTTTATTTTGAGTACCTATTCCTCTGTTTTCTTCCTTCCCCCCATTTCTCCCTTACCTTTTTCCCTCATTACTTCTCTTCTCTTCTTTGCCTGCCTATTACATGGGAAACCATAGTTGGCTAGGTATCTTCCTCTCTTTTTTTCTCTTCTCCAACACACCCAACCACAAAGCCCATGGTTTTTTATATTTGTAACATTTTATTGTGTTTTATTTGTTTCAAATTCTTTGTAATTTTGTTTTGTCTTGTTATGTGTGTTTTTAATAAATAAATTAAAAAAAAATAAAAAATTCTCTAGAGACAATACAACACTCCTGCCATGCCCAACAAACAATAAGGTGAAGAGGAAGGATTCAATGCCATCATTGACCGACATGGATGTGAAAAAGTCAACACACCCTTTGACTGTCGAAGAGGTAGTCTCACAGTCACAGGATCCTAGACCAGGCCCCTCAAGAAATAAGGATCAAGTGATGTGCAACCGTGTCTCAACACCAGGTAAACACAAACGGGCTGGCAGGCCACGTATAAAAGTCCGGTTACCAGGTGGATGGTATAAATATGTGCCTGTGGATCAGGTATAGATGATGCTCATAGTGAGTGGCATACACCTCTAAAGCTGATGCATGAGCGGCGTACACCTCTTAAGGTGATGCCTAGATGGCTCACGCCTTTTAAGGTGGTGCCATAGAGGGCTCCAACACCCCCCCCCCCCAAGTAGGAGTGGGGTGTCACAAAGTAAAATTGTGACGAGAAAATAATAAATAATATTATTGAAAGACGCTCGGCTATCAGCAAGCTAGCTGACCGCGGAGATAAGGAGGGTACCGATGGCGCACCATCTTCCGCACATCGGGAGGATTCTTACTGCCTCTGGAGGCAGCACATCTCCATCCTCTCCACTTTAAGAGAGTATTTAAACGCCGGACGAGCCCCAGACCGCAGCATTCTGCTCCCAACCTTCCTCTCCTGTACAGCGGCCCGTTGGCTGCCGTATGTCCCTGACCTCCTGTCCTTGTACAGCGGCCCATTGGCTGCCGTATGTCCCTGACCTCCTGTCCTTGTACAGTGGCCCGTTGGCTGCCGTACGTCCCTGACCTCCTGTCCTTGTACAGCGGCCCGTTGGCTGCCGTACGTCCCTAACCTTCTATTCCCCCCAGGGCACAGCGGACCGTCGTCTGCCGTCCCTATCCTTCCATCTCCCCAGGGCACAGCGGACTGTCGTCTGCCGTCCCTAACCTTCTATCTCCCCAGGGCACAGCGGACCGTTGTCTGCCGTCCCTATCCTTCCATCTCCCCAGGGCACAGCGGACCGTCGTCTGCCGTCCCTAACCTTCTATCTCCCCAGGGCACAGCGGACCGTTGTCTGCCGTCCCTATCCTTCCATCTCCCCAGGGCACAGCGGACCGTCGTCTGCCGTCCCTATCCTTCCATCTCCCCAGGGCACAGCGGACCGTCGTCTGCCGTCCCTATCCTTCCATCTCCCCAGGGCACAGCGGACCGTCGTCTGCCGTCCCTATCCTTCCATCTCCCCAGGGCACAGCGGACCGTCGTCTGCCGTCCCTATCCTTCCATCTCCCCAGGGCACAGCGGACCGTCGTCTGCCGTCCCTATCCTTCTATCCTCCCCAGGCACAGCGGACCGTCGTCTGCCGTCCCTATCCTTCCATCTCCCCAGGGCACAGCGGACCGTCGTCTGCCGTCCCTATCCTTCCATCTCCCCAGGGCACAGCGCACCGTCGTCTGCCGTCCCTATCCTTCCATCTCCCCAGGGCACAGCGGACCGTCGTCTGCCGTCCCTATCCTTCTATCCTCCCCAGGGCACAGCGGACCGTCGTCTGCCGTCCCTATCCTTCCATCTCCCCAGGGCACAGCGGACCGTCGTCTGCCGTCCCTATCCTTCCATCTCCCCAGGGCACAGCGCACCGTCGTCTGCCGTCCCTATCCTTCCATCTCCCCAGGGCACAGCGGACCGTCGTCTGCCGTCCCTATCCTTCTATCCTCCCCAGGGCACAACGGCCCGTTGGCTGCCGTCCCTATCCTTCTATCCTCTCCGGGCATAGCGGCCCGTTGGCTTCCGTCCCTCCTGTCTATCCTTCCTCTTCCTACTATACTGGAGCGGAACCGAGGCCGTAAGGCCAATACAAAATTACATCAAAGTGGTGTCATCAGAGAAGAGAGCGACCTTCACGCCGTCAGAAGCACCAGGAGGTGCTGTCCACGCCAGCTGAGGCACAAAGAAGAAAGAAGAGGAACTTCGACTTGCCTCCTTTCCCCGCCTACATTACGACTGAGCTAAGTCATCCAGGAGCATCACCTGGGTATCAATCACCCACCTCTGAAGCTACTCAGGGTGTACGTGATAAATTATTGTCATGTACACTAAGAAAAAATTGTTGATTTAGATAATATAACATAGCTAAATAGAGTATGTTTTACACAAATGATAATAATTATAATGCAATTTCTTGTTTGAATCAAACATTATCAAGCCTATTTGAGTGGAAAAACGTAATTTAATCTAATCTGACCATTCAACTTACAAGCAAATTAAGTTTCAAGTACGTAAATTAAAAGTAATTTTTTAGTATATAGAATAAAATTTGAAGCAATGTTAGCTATTGAATTGCCTCACCAACCATTGCCTATACCGCAGAGCATCCCTAAGATACCAAACAAGGCGGTACCAATCTCTACCATTCAAATAACTAATTATTGTATCTTCACTTATATATGTGTAACGAAACCAAGTCTGTCTTATCGCCCCCACTACTTTACATACACTTACCCATCAAGTGGACCAAACTCTCAGGCTCTCTACTGTTACCTACATAAGGAACATATATGCCTATTCTCCTCCCTGTCTGGTCTGAAATTTAGCGGCAGCATGGAAGCTCTCGCTCTAAAAATTATATTTATGAAACTCCTCTTGTAAGAGTCATTCAAATACGTGCGATCTCCTAAGTTACCAGTAAAGAAGAGTACATACTATGATATACTGACTGATCAGCTCGCTCTCTCCATGCAATACAAATTCTCTGCTTCACTTCTAGTAGCATTTGATTCATGGAAATTCAACCATCTGTCTACTTGAATAATTGTGCTATCAGACCATTCTATGCTTATATCATAGCGCTGACAGAGACTCAGCCAAACCTTATACCAACCGCATTTCCTGATAAAGAATTCATACGCTATTCTACGTGGATATCGACTCTCTGGCAAATTGAATACTTTGTTGGTATAGTTCATATGAATTCTCAAAGTGTAGATCCATATCAGCTCCATACTGTACTCTAAATAGATCACATAGTCAGGGGTATTTTTAGGGAGGCCAAATAATCTTTTCATGAAATATTTTTGAAATTTTTCTACTCGGTCACTGTGCAAGTAGCCCCACACTTACGCTGCATATGTAACTGTAGATTTACATGCCTCACTAAAAACATGCCACTTGGCTGAAAGGGGAACTGTCTCATTCTGGATTAGGCTTCTCCACATACTATTTATACCATATCTCGCCGCTGTTATCCTATCATCACAATGCCTTTTCAGTGACAGAGAGGACGTGAATATTACCCCCAAATATTTATACTGATTCACAACCTCCACAATCTCATCTCCATAGAACCATTTTTCACTTCTAAGTTTACCACCTTTCCGGAAGTCAACAATTTTAGATTTTTCCATATTTACAACTAAGTTCCACTTAATGCAATAACTTCTTAATCTATTTTTCATTTTTCGCATAAGAATCGGGGTATCGGCTAATATAACGACATCGTCAGCATACATGAGCCCATTTAAATCTAGGTTTCCCACAGTTTAAATTACAGGTCTTGTCTTCATCTTTAGAATACGTAGTACTTTATCAAAGAATGAAGTGAGTATGCTTTATTTGCATTGCTAAATGAGTTTCGTAGAGATGGGCAGTAAATTGTGTTCCAATAAATTGTGAACAAAATAAACCGGGATGAGGATTAAATAGGCACTAAGAATGGAAGGTATTTTCTGTATGGTTCACGGTAGAAAATTTAGGTTGTATTATTTGGTAATCTGCCACCATAATTAATCAGACCTAAAATTTTAAACAATCGCTGAGCTACTATATATAAAATTGATTTTGGATATAGTAAATGACAGATGTTATTTGAAGCATCATCACATCTGAGCTATCGAACTGATTAACTTGAAATTTTGTTGAACATTCTGAATTTACCGATAGTTATAGAACTCTTCTTATTTTAATTAATCAATTAATTATAGTTTTTATGTTTAAAACGACTTCTAATTTGCCTTACGTGGGATAAAAGTCTATCAAATCATTCATACCCCCCATCGTAGCTCTGCTTAAATACGCGGCTCCGAATCTGAAGGTTACCGCATACATCAAATCAAATAGAATTTTATCCTCTTCAGAAAAAACAGTTTACAAAATAATGTAGAATATATACATATAACACACAAAATAAACAATAGTAATAAAATATTTCATAAACAAAATGAGTTTATGAGTAGCAGGAAAACATGAGAAGAAACCATCCACAACACAAGAGTAACTGCTGTTAGCTGGAGGGAGTCCCACCTAAAGTGAGCGAATACTAGGGGGGTTTATACAAATAATACGATTCAAATATAAATAAACATATTGAAATACAAAGCAAATAATATGTACAAGTGATAAAGTCAAGGACGAATCACAAGTTTACGTATGATAACTTTTTTATTTCCAAAAAACACTTATTTGATTTCTAGATCTTTTTATAAAGTCCTTACATGTAAATAAGAGATCAAGTACACTTGAAACAAGTGGGATACATATATCGAGATTATACATAAACTGACAACATATCATACAAAAAAGCATAGTTTAAAGTAAATCTTACAATAGCTTGATTTTATTCACTAAATTACAGCGAAAAGGACAGTTTTGGAAGCTTGAATTAGAAAATTACAAAAGAAATTCATATGACACAATAGCTTATATACGATCACTATAACTTTGGGTTTATAAATGGCTCACACCATCGGTGGGTTATATGAGTTTTCAACATTTTTTTTTATTTTTCACATTTTATTAAACATTATAGTGTTTTGTTTAGCTTAGACTGCAGACTTGTTATTTTCTTGTATTTGTTCCAATGGATGCCGTTATTTACGGTGGTTAAATTCATTTGGATTTCTGAGCAGCTGACCGAAATCTTTTGCTGAAAATGCGTATTATTAGTTGTTATCCATGAACTGTATGTCACACAAGATGAGAACAGTGGCCGGTAGAGGTCGTGGTTGAGGTGATAGGATGGTCAGTGTTTGTTTATCTGTGTCTACAGCGGTCCTGAATAATAACAAATTAAATTAATGATTTTTTCAAAAAATATGAAGATATGTACTGGAAATACAAAAAAATGTCTCATGATCCAAGTACAAGCTCATGTAGAAATCATCCTTAGCCAAAATAATAAAAGTAGATAGAAAAGTAATATAGCAACACTAGAAGAACTAATAGTAGATTTGTAGATTTATACAACAGTTTTATAATAAGGGTCTTAACGCACGAGTTAAATGTTGAGTTAAGACACAAGTGTATCAAGCGAACGCGTGTCAACACATCACGAATGCTTTAAAGACCATATAAAACTGTCGTATACACTAATAACATTTATCTACAACCACTCAAGCAAAGTAACACATTACTGACTCGTTGTAAGATTAGAAATTAGGTTAGCCTATATGATAAAAAGATTGGCAAGCTACCCAGAGAGAGTGAACTAAAAGCTTGACGAAATAAAAACTTAAAATACTGAAAAAAGACAAACTGAAAACTTGACTATTTGAAAACTTGGTAAACTAAACCATGACGAACCGAAGACTTGACGAATTGAAAACTTGACGTACTGAAAACTTGTTGAACTGAATACTTGATTTAGCGAAAAATTGTCAAATTGAACCTGCTGCCAGCATCAGAAACAGTGTTTTAATGTTGATGCCACCAGCATCGGAAACCGTGTTATAATATTCAAGTCGTTGCATAATGAGTAAAGTTTAGAGAATCCATTGCAAAAGATCCCTATTACTGTATAAGATGTTGATTAATCAGAAGTATTGCTTGTAAAGTATAAATTAAATACTTACACACAAATGAAACCGGCCACATTGGAATTGATGACATCTTCTTCCGCCGAAGATGCAAAACTGACAGCTAGTAAATGGTGCAACAGGTTAGGACCTGCAAACAGTACAGAAAATTTCATTAACAAATACAATACAAGATAATATGATTTAGTTTGCCTTATCTATCAATCTGACTCTCAAATCTCAAAACACTCTGAATTATAATCATCTATATAAATAAAAATCTAGCCTCAAATTTTGACATTCAATAACTATTTCATGTTTGCACCGAATTTGATGATTTTTTAGTTTTCTTTCTTATGATCAGGACCAGGTTTATGGCCTATCAAATTTATAATCCGACTTCAGGACTCTTTCCTACGGCCCTTCAAAGTTTGCATGTAATCCTTGTGGGAGAAGATTTGTGAGCTGGCCACACACAGAAATAAAAATCAGCTGTTATAATTATTGCGTCATCCAACAGCCGTCAGTAGATCTGTTTTCCAAATTTCTTTTTACTGATTAACAAAACTCTAATTCTCAATAATGCCGCGGTACTAACGACGTCCAAACTTGGGTCTTAGGACTCGAAATGCTGTAAATTAAGAATATACACGGGAAGATCAGCAGCAAGGAGATATACCATCAAATTTCCAGCAAGCTGCATTAAACTTCAACTAAAAATACAAACTGCTGAACAATTAACTAAGCACATAGGAAGTCCATATTGAGATATAAATGTAAATACTGATTGTTGGATGATTTTCATGAAAATATAGTGCATCAGATTAAGCTAAGGCTAAGCACACCTGAGGAGGCGCGGCTTGGTGATACAAAGTGTTGATCTTATGGAGATTGCCTATTACACCGTTCCACGCCAAGCCCGATTCAGTGTGTGTGAGTTCTTCCATTCAAACCAATAAGCAAGAAGCACCTGGATGCAACATGCCACATCGCGCCTCCTCAGGTGTGCATCCAGCTAAAGTTTGTCATGAGATGCATTAACTATTTGGCGGTACAAAGTTCGCCGGGCCAGCTAGTTAATAATGAAAGTCAAAAAGGTTATAAAAATTACATCTATCACAGGAAACAACATTTAGGAATGATTCAGGAATCAACAGTGTAGTTGATTGGTACCAGCTGTAGATAATCGTTCCTTAGAAGACCTATACAAATAATTATCACTCCCCTATCATTGAGAAACTGAAAAATGTTGGAAAAAAATATTCACCTCATGGAAGAGAGTTTTCATATTCCATTCATTAATTACTGAAGAATGACAGATTAATTTACATTTTTTTAAAATTTAGCTTAGCTTACATTCATCCCAAAATGGAAGATGGAAAGAATATGGAATTCTGTGTAATTTATCGTACATCGCATATTTCCTGGATCATCTATTGACAATCAACAACTATGAAAACATTAAATTCATCTTTGAAACACTGATTTAAACTAAATATTTTTTTTAATTCAACACTTTACTGATAGATAACTATCAATTGATTGAGAAGAATAAATGATAAATGCTGCATGACTAAGCACATAGGAAGTCCATTTTGAGATGTAAATGAAAATATTGATTGTCAGATAAATTTCATGATTCAAAATCTAATAAAGTCAAGTGTGACATGAGATACTTTGACTTTTTGGCGATACGAAGTTCACCGGGTAAGCTAGTTATTCATAATATGTTGGCTAATTCACCCTATGGATTCAGGTTTTCAGTTTATGAATTAAGGATCTGATTAATATTGGTGTTGCTGTCTGTTAGACAAAACAGATAGCTCTATCTAGGTTAAAAATGCCATCGCCGGTTGATTATTGTGTTACTTCTAAACCTTTGCTGAGTACAGGGCATATGCTAGTGATACATTAATAAAATTTGTAAAAAGGGTCGTGTCATCATCAAGTCAATATAAAAACACGATCTACTGATTATTCAAACATTTATCCAATGACTTTAGGTATACAGGAGAAGAATACCTACACAGTTGAACGACTTTTGGCGTACCGTAACGTAAATCGCCGGTTTCACACTTACTGATTGGCGACTGACATTTATCAAAAATATCCTCTGACTAGCTATTCCTCATGACAGCTATTTCTCATCGAAAGGTATTTTTCACACTTACCGATGTTTTTCAGACATTGGATGAATGAAGGCTTAAACAGTTTAAGGTAAATCTCACTTTCGACATTGATCAGCCGATACTCAGAAATTGTCCTCCGATTGGCTAAGAATCACATGTTGGTGAAGATTTGTCAGAGGGCAATTTTGAGGGAGTGGCTAAGAACTGAAAGTTTCAAATTTTCTATTGTATGAACATAACCTAAAGGTTTTGTTCAATTAGGTTTGAGGGAGTGGCTAAGACTGCGAGTTTCAAATTGTCTATTGTATGAACATAACCTAAAGGTTTTGTTCAATTAGGCTTTAAACGTAAAGGCTTTAAAGGTAAAAGGAAAGGTTAGTTTTTGACTTTTTAAATTGCAATATGTTATCGTTCACTGCATAGTTATTCATAAATGAATCAGTTGCATTTATTGTTTGAAATGTGTTGATCAATTTAGACAAAACAATGAATGAATGAATGAATAAAAAATACCTTTATTTAACAAAGCTAAGAATAAAAAACAAAAAAATCATAAAAAACATTTCATATGCATAATTAATTATTCAAGGAAATAAGAAAACAAACTAAGCCATTCAATTTTGGCATAACCGAGAAGGTTGTCCGCCAGGAGTCGGTTATCAATATATTTGTGAAAATTTTAAAATATGAAGAGAAAAATATACACTAAAAATACGTATATACTGTTAACAAAATCAATAATGCCAACAATCATAAAACAATGAACTCAATGATAAATAATCAAACCTAATTAAAACAAAACTTCAATAATTAAACTAATTTAGACAAAACACAAATAACGGAAAGTTGAAATACTCGCACATTTGAGAAATCGTACTTGAGAATGACACCCCAATTTCGAGTGTCGACCAATAACTGGCCGATACCTTTGATGAGTCACCATGTTATTTCGATTCCTACAACACCAGGCGGTATGACAAATGTCGGCCGACAATCGGTAAGTGTGAAAACATACTTTGAGCTTATTCATTCATCATTAATAATATTCATTTATTAATTGATTGTCACCTGGCTGTACAGCAACCAGCTTGGTCATATTATCCTCGGCCTTCATGCCTAGTGGCATACAGGAGTCGGGGAGCGAGGGTGCTCCTATCTTGAAGATCTTGAGGTCGGACCACTTCACGTCGAACGAGTGCGGGTGCAGTATTGCCCCCCCTACCCCCTTAGGGTTGCTCACTCCGTAGAAGTACTCGCGCACCCTCTTGTCACGCGTCTCCTGTCGGGAGCTCTGGTTTTGTTCCACCACCTGCAATCAACAACTCATTCATGAAATAGTTGTGGAAAAATTGTGTTGATTTGCGAATAGAATGTGAGAAAATAGCAACAAAATGTGAAAAATGTTTATTGAACTGGAATTGGGGAAGCGGTTTGACTCAGTGGTCGCGCTGATTAGCTATCGCTTAGATAAGTCAAGAATCATGCGTCTGCTACTCCCATTGGAAGGGTCACCACTTGAGCCACATTTGAGGTTAAATTATTTCTCTATCATTATAATAATTTGTAATTTTCCATTGGTTTATTGATAGTTATTGGATGTGTATTTCATGTTAGACGCCTCTTGCTGATGACAAAAATGCATGAAAACAGGTTTGTGTGCATGATAAACATTTATCATGTATGTTTTGTCATCAACGAGTAGCTTCTAACATAATATAAACAAAAAATGAACCACTGAAAAATTAAAAATTATAATGATAAGAGAATAATTTAACCTCAAATAGTGCAGCGAAGGAAAAATGAACAAAAAATCTGAGATACAACAACCTAACCTTAAAATAATTTAGCGTTTTACTGTGATGACACAACAATGTATGACGACTGTGTATCATGCATGTTATACCTTTAGTGGCCAGCCTGGGAAATACAATTTTAAAGGGCCGCAATTTTGTTTTATGAATTTGGAAAATTGTTATATATTTCTTTGTAGCTGTCGTAAATGTTTGTGCAAAGTTTCACTTGCGTATAAAAACCTAAAGGATCGCGGATCACCAGGCCCTATGATGTGAACACCAAATAATATAAATAAATAATAAACACTGGCATACATACCCCGCCACTCTTGGGCAGCAGCAAAACACGCACAAATTTGGGCAGATCTCGCACAAGTTCGTTGTAGAGGCGTTCCTGGTCAAGAACTAGGACAACATCCACCTCGAAGGCCTGAGCCGCGTGGCACAGATGCTTGTAGCCGTCACCCTTGATCCACCCCGCCGTGTTCACTATTATGCCCGAAGCACACGCTGCAATACAACAAAACACTACAGTGATGTCCACATAATGAAGGCAGTATTTGATTAAGATGTATATTTTCAAATAAACATTGGTTTTGCTATCATTTGACAAAGCGCTATCTTTTTCTACCTCCGCAATGTTTGCAGATAGTTTTTAAACGATGTAGAAATATAATTATTTAACAAACTATTTTATCTCAAATTTCAAAATTTATTATTAAATTATTGAAAAATATAATTTCGTTGCGTGGAGTTGCAAAGTGACCTCGTTCAGTGAAGCTGTCACCTTCTGAGACTGTTATTTATGGGGCTACCTCAAATCAAAAGCTCGTGTATACATCAACACTAAAAGCCGGTAAGTACTTGAATCCATGGATTGTGTTGTATGGATGTCTACTTACAACGGCAAGTACTTGAATCAATGGATTTTATTGTATGGATGACTTCTTACAACGTCTACATGAGTGTATAACACAGTGTTATACACATGAGTATGGACAATGTATAAATGGAAAAAACGGACACCATTTTTCTCATCTAAAAAACCGCTGAGTTATAGTTTTAATAACTATTATCCAAAAAATTAGACTGTATTGTCGTCAAAAATAGTTAAAAACGAGCTATTCTTGTTTTCCATACGTAATAAATGTTTTCATAAAATCACTCCACTTAAATGGGCTACTTTATTCAAATTGATAAAAACAATATAAAAACTTGTTGTACCCTTTGTAGTACCCTTTTATTAAACACTTCGAAATATTCAAATTAATAAAAACAATATAAAAACTTGTAGTACCCTTTTATTAAAAACTTTGAAATATTCAAATTAATAAAAACAATATAAAAACGTGTAGTACCCTTTTATTAAAAACTTTGAAATATTTTTAAGGACTAGTTTCGACCATTAATCATTTTCATGAACTTGCCCAATGGTCGAAAGTAGGCCTAGTCCTTAAAATATCTCAAAGTTTTTAATAAACGAGTACTACAAGTTTTTATATTGTTTTTATTAATTTGAATGTTTTCATTTTTTCTCCTTTCTAATTATAAAAATGACAACATTGAAGGTAAACATTACAAATTTTGTTTTAGTTTCGTTCAAAAATGAGTATGTAACAGCTGTTACAAATCCTCCATACTTCATTGCCCAACCCTGTAGAGTGTAGATGAAGATCGCTACTATCGAAGAATTCCTGATCGACAGTACGTACCTTTCTTGTTGGAATGCAGCCGCTCCTGCACAACCTCAGCCAACCGGGATGTGATGATGTTGCAGAGCGGGAGATTAGACTGCATCTTGATACTGCCAACGTTGAACACGAGGGGCGCTTGCTGTGAGAAGCCACCCTCCTCTAGTGAGGCTGGTCGCTCCACTAGGATAGCACCTACAACAAACCACAGTCATTCTTTATTCTTTATTCATTCACATAATAAGTACATCATCAAAATGATAAGGAGAGAAAAAATAGGGTAACTTTGTGCTATTTCTCTTCCAAATTTAGATAAGGTTACACATAGCCCGAAATACGTTAAGTCTTGTAGATCTTCACTACACAGAATGTTCAGTCTTCAATTATTTTCACAAAGTAATACACTTTGTGAAAACTGAAAGTATGCAAAGTAATAAATTCACTTCAGTTTTGCACATTCCCTAGAACCATACAGCTTGTGAAAATACAGTTGTGGATCCGTTTCTTATTTCTACTGTAGGACAGTTTCTACTGTACATTGTTTAATGTGTTTAGTTGACTTAAGAAATTACAGTTTCTTTAATATGAAACGTGTTTCGCCATATTGTGTGGCTTATACAGAGTGACTGTAAAGTATACAGTAAACTCTAGAACACGGTATGAAATCAATTGTAATATGATTTAAAAATGTAAACTGTAGTACAAGGTATGAAATCATTACAATTGATGATAGTGAACTCTAGTGCAAGCAAAGTATGAAATCATTACAATTGATGATAATTAACTTTAGTGCAAGGTATTAAATCATTACAATTGATTTCAAACCCTATACTAGGGTTTACTGTATACAGTCAGTCTGAATAAGCCACAAAACACATCAAAACCGTTTCACAGTAAGTAAACTATAATTTCTACGAACAAAGTATATTAAAAAGTAAGTTAATATGCAGTTGATCCTCTGTTGATAGTGAAGTATGGTATTGTTATTAGTATGCAGTTGAAAAACTCTGTATGAAGAACTGAATTATCCTGGGGAAAATATGGTAGTAGGGGTATTAGTTATTATTAGTAGAGATATTATTTTAAGAATATTATCACGGCATCACTGAATATTGATTGAAACAGTAGTTCAGTCAAGACGATTAAGCGTCTCAAATGTTAAGGGTGATAAATCTCAAACAATAAGCGCTCAATCCAACCGCTTCAAATGGGAATCTACAAACAAAATACCAGAAGGAAAAACACAATAATTCTGGAAACAAGTATCTTGTGTTAGGTGATTCAATGGTGAAAAACGTGACTCCTCAAAACTGTACCGTTGATGTTCGACCAGGAATACGAATTGATCAGTTAGCCCGGGTGATACAAAATAAGTATAAAACATCTTCAAAACAGAACTATAACAGTATAATAGTCCATGTTGGTACTAATTCAATTAGAAGAGATACTGAAGAATCCTTGGTGAATGAAATGAGAAACTTGATAAGAACAGCTAAACAATGTTTCAGTTCATCACAAATAATAATTAGCGGCATAATACTAAGACGTTCAGTGAGTGACTCATACATCAATAGGATTAATGATTCCATCAGAACTGAGTGCGACAAATTAGGTGTATTATTTGTAAACCCCAACAGTTTCATCAACATCAAGGAATGTCTAGGCAAAGATGGTGTACATTTAAATAGATTAGGCTCAAATAAAATAAGTGAAATGTGTGATAAGGTTTTCAGTTTAATAAGGAAAGAGGAAAACTAATTGGCTATGCTAGGGGTGTAAATAAAAAAAAAATATTTGAAATGAAAGATTCACCGAGAGTTGAAAGTAGTGGTAAAAAATATTTAAAAGACTCATGTAATTTGAAAATAATACATCAGAATATTGATGGAATTATTAGTAAGGTGAACCTTTTGGACACGCTAGTGGAAGATGAACAACCTGATATTCTTATTTTGACTGAGCATGGTTTGAAAGACTTTGAAATTAGTTCTCTGACAATAAATGATATGTTTTTAGTATGTAGTTATAACAGAGTTAATATGAGGAAAGGAGGTGTAGCGATATATGCAAGTCTTGAATTTTTAGATGTCATTAATTGCAAGTTTACAATTGTGAATACTGCTGATTTTTGTAATATTCGAGATATTGAAATGTGTGGCTTTGGTTTTAAGATTGGTGGACATTCCTATACTATTGTTGGCTTGTATAGATCCCCAAGCGGTGACATTAGTGTATTTTTTAAAGGGCTTGAAATGTTATTTGATCGGATATGTAGTCATGCTCATGATAAAGTTATTGTTGCTGGCGATTATAATATAAATGTACTAAATAGTTCTCCTGAACATAGAAACTTGATTAATATTCTAAACCAATTTGATTTGCATTATACCATCAAAGAGCCCACAAGAATTTCTGGAGTAAGTAGGACAGCCATTGACAATATTATTACTAATATTGAAGTAGAATCTTATGCTGTACATATTCTTCACACACTGTTATCAGATCATACTGCACAGGTTTTTCATACGCAATACGCTCATATTTTCAAGAGATCCCAGACTAATCAGATACTATTTAACACACCAATCCATAATTTCTCACAAGGGAATGTGATAAAACTTAAAAAATCTCTCGGTGATGAATCATGGACATTAGTTTATAATGCATCAGATGTAAACAACCAATTTGCGCGGTTCCATGAAACTTTACTCAATCACTTGAAAATAAACTGCCCTTTCAAACGTCAACGTAAAAAGACTCAGAAGAAAAAGAAATTTAGAGGTGAATGGATCACGGATGAAATTATGCAAATAAGAAATCTTCTAAAACTAGCTAAACACAATATTAATAATGGTGTAAGTATCAAAGAGGAGCCATTAAAACGTATTCAAAAAATGTATGATAATAAAGTTGTTCAAGCAAAAAAGCAATATATAAGTAATTTAATTTTGAAATCTTCAAATAAATCAAAAACAAGCTGGAAGATCATAAATGAATTAAGAGGTGGGAAAAAACCTTTAGGGCCAAATATAGAACTAGAAGAAGATGGGAAATTTATTACAGATTCTAAGCAGGTAGCTGATGCATTTAATAATTTCTTCATATCAATGGCACCCACTATCAATGTTCCAAAATCAAATCTACGAATTAATGACGCCCCCTCTCCAAATAAATCAAATTGTAGAAACAGCCTATTCTTCTTTCCAACATGTAGTGGAGAAATACTCGAAATAATAAGAAGTCTCAAATCAAAAAATAGCGTTGGATTTGATAATATCCCGGTGGATGTAATTAAGGAATGTAGTAATGAAATAGTTGATCCACTAGTTTTCATAATAAATAATGCCTTAGAAACTGGAATATTTCCAGATCTACTAAAAATTGCCAAGGTTAAACCATTGTTCAAGCGGGGTGTGAAAACAGATGTGAATAACTATAGGCCCATTTCTATTTTGCCAGCTCTATCCAAAGTGTTTGAGAAACTAATTTATAACAGAATAATGGATTATCTAGAGCGATTTGACTTAATCTCGTCCTGTCAAAATGGTTTTGTGAGAGGCAAATCAACAATAACTGCGGCTATAACCTTTATTGAGAGTGTTATTGATCAGGTTGATAATGGCAACTTTGTTATTGGTACACTTTTGGATTTGTCCAAAGCGTTTGACAGTGTTGATGTTGATATACTTATCAGTAGGATCTCAGAGGTAGGAATTAGGGGAATTGGTTGTAGTTTAATCAAGTCCTATTTGACAAATCGATTTCAATTTGTTGCTACTGACTCTCAATCCCAGGTAGCTGAATCAATGCGACTGAGTGTTACAAGAGGTGTGCCGCAAGGATCCATTCTGGGTCCATTGCTTTTTATTCTTTATACAAATGATTTGCAATCGTCAGTCCCAGTAGAGGTGGGTATCACATTATACGCTGATGATACAACAATAATGTTCAACAACAACAGCCTCAATGAACTACGGGTGGAAGCAAATCTACAGACAAATTCTGTTGTACAATATTATAATGAATCATTATTGTCAGTGAACCCTAAAAAAAGTAAGTGCCTTCAATTTGGTTTCAAACATTATGTATTTGAACCAGTAATTAGCATTGGTGACTCTATTGTGAAGAATGTGACAGAGGCGAGTCTGTTGGGACTGATTGTGGATAAGGATCTCTCATGGAATGCCCATACTGACAGACTGGCGAACAGAATCAGTAGCAGTTTATTTGTTCTGCGAAACATAGTCAAGTGTGTGCCCCCTGAGACAGGAAAAACGTTATATTTCGCACTCATTCATTCACATATTGCATATGGAATTGAGCTCTGGGGTAACACGTCTCTGCAGAACATAAATAAGATATTCATTCTGCAAAAGCGGGCTATTAGGTGTTTAGTGGGATTGGGGTTCAATCATCCTTGTCGAGATTATTTTAAAAGGCTGTGCATACTCACTGTACCTTTGTATTTTTATTTTTAAAACTTTATTATATGTGATTAAGAATATGGGCAGTTTAACGACCAATGCATAGGTACATTCACACTTCACAAGAAACAGAAACAACTTTATCGTTCAGCCTCACAGGCTAACTCTTTTTGAGAAAAAAACTAGCTACATAGGGAATTTCTAAACAAGTTGCCTGGTAATATAGATTTTAAGAGCATGACTTTTAAAAAGATCTTCATAAGTTCCTTGTTGAAAAAAGTTTTTATAATGTAAATGATTTTTTATGTGTAATATCATATAGGCTATATCTATATTTTTATTATGTTAAATATTGAAGAGATTTTTTTTGTACATGATAATGTTCAATTGTATAGTTGTGATTCATAATGACTGTACTGTATTGAACAAATAAAAATTATTATTATTATTATTGTTGGAGCGTTTGTTTCCCGTGAAACGCGGAACAATTTGCCTTGTTCCCAGAACGTACACACTGATATTGATAGCATAGCTATAGTATACATAGATAAAGTATAGCTATACTACAGCATAACCCCAGAATACATATCCAACAAATCAAAAAAATAAAGTTTGATAACCATTCGCTAAATGATTTCTTCTCTATAGAATATTTGACATTGGGACCAATTTACCTTGTACCCAGAACGTACACACTGATATTGATAGCATAACTATAGTATACAGTCATAGATAAAGTATAGCTATACTATAGCATAGCCACAGAATACATATCCAGCAAATCAACAAAATAAAGTTTGATAACCATTCGTTAAATGATTTCTTCTCTATATAATATTTGAGAGTGCTGATAGGGAAGAGATACTGATACTGAGTAAATGTTCATATACTGCACTAACCCATAGTGCCAGGCACAGATATGGAGCCCTGGCTGATGTCGAGGTCGACGAAGACAGGTCGCCGACCACAGCGGGCAGCGTAGTTAAGCAGGATGCGGCAGACGGTAGACTTGCCCACATCGGCCGGCCCCACCACCATCGTCACAGGCCCCCTCCCTCCGCCTGCCTCAAGCTCCGCCTTCTCGCGAAGCTTATCCAGGCATGCGTGACAGTTGAGGTACGTCATCTGAAAAGCACCAAAGTCGGTTAGTTGGTGAGTTTCCATTTATCTTGTCCTAGTGTATAAAAATAGCCTGAAATGTTCTGTTTAATTGGGCTTTAAAGGTAAAAGGAAAGGTTAGGGACGCTACGTTTTAAATGGCAATATGTTGATATTGTTTGAAATGTGTTGATAATTTTATATAGTAAAAACACAAAAATGAAAAGTTGAAATATTCGTGCTTTTGATACATCGCACTTATGAATGACACCCGGTTAGTTTTCGTTTTCAACAAAAAGAAAAATGAAATTGAGGTTAGGATCACCGCATTTTGTACAGCACTTGACCCTATAGTCAGATTCACGTTTTAGTCAGTGGAAATGATAGGGAGATATTGTTGTTACTTTTTCATTACCACCGCCTTCTATAGTAAAGAAAAGTAATGGAAATGGTTGGTCTTCGAAGTGGAACTCATGAAGCTAAAAGCAAAGCCCATAACATTTTCCGGAAGACTGAAGAATGGTTCTAGGCCAAGAAAGAGACTGTTGCTGAATGAAGGTAAAACACAGGAGCTGATGTGTACTTTTAATAGAGATTGTCCAAATGCTGCACCAGTTACTCTCCTCGGCTTCAGTAATCACTATTGATAACAAGCTAAGCTGTGAGCAAACAAAGTACACGATGCATACAAGCATCTGCTGATGCTATACCATTCAGTTTTTCAGCAGTCAGATCCAGTATTGCATTCTGCTCTGGGGACATTCAGCTCATGTGAAGGACATCTTGCTTCTACAGAAGAGGGCTCTGCGAACATTGACATTCAGTAATGTTGCTCCCTCTGCAGGCCAACACACTGTCCATGGACAGTATATCTTGGCATCACTCCTGTATATGAAGACTAATCAGGCATCCTTCACCGTGAGAGGTAAGATTTATGCTCACAGAACTAAGGTAGGGCGAACATCAACGCACCTAGATCTAAAGTTTCCAAAGTAAAAGACTGTTTCCCTGTACTGGCAATGAAGATGTTCAATGAAATACCTCCTTTAAATATCAGACTGCACGGTACAATTTCAAAAATTTTATCACATAGTGGCTCATTGAAATGCTCATCGAAAAGACTTTTTACAGAGTGACTGAGTTTCTAAACGATAATCTGAGTAGCCTATCGTCAACGCCGCCTGCTCTTCGATCCCGCCAATCAAATGACATACGTTTTTTGACAATTTTAGTAAAGTTAGGACTTGTATAGTTTATGTATATTATATGACGCGATCCATCCAGGGATGCCTGGTCATTGATCGACAGATTGGAATTTTTACCCTCTCAGGGATTGAAGGATTTCCTAGTACATGGATAACCATAATTGGAAAACTTAACGATCCTACTAAATTTTTGCACAGTTCCTAATTGAAATATTATGGTTTTATGATTGTTGTTATATTATTTGCATGTAATCAATTGTATATTTGAATTTTTATTTTGTATATTGTGTGATAATGAGTAAAATTGAATTGATGAAAATACTAGGCTACATGATTCATAGAGCATACACGATATTTTTAAAATCTTGAAACAATTTCAGCAAAATACATTATTTTTGCACATTATATTATAGGAAAGAAATAGTAAAATTAAATGTTTAAGTTTATAATTTCATTTATTTTCACTTAGGCCCCACTTTGAGTATGAATGTCTGTAAACTAGTACCAGCAGTTTATTATATATCAATAGATAACTCTGTTACAAACTTCTTATTGAACCTATACATTTTACAACAATTCCTTGCAAGATGATGCTAGCAAGGTTAATGTATAGTTGAGAGAGTGTTGAGAAAGTAATCATAAATTGATGAATAAATGTAAATAGTTAAATGAGGTATAGTTAATAGTTAATGTTAATAGGTTAATGTATAGTTGAATGAGTGTTGAGAAAGTAATCATAAATTGATAAATAAATGTAAATACTGTATTTACCATAGGTGTTTCCTTTGAAATGTAGCTGATATTTTTGCGGCCTTTCAATTCAATAGTGCAGCCATGATAGGTGAACACAGCAATTTTGGCTCCTGTTGTGAAATGGTACGGCTTGCCTTTCACCAGTTCGGTGCCGAAAATTTCGGCCAATCCAGCTTTAACCTGCAAATTAAATGTCTAGATAACATTTTTTTCAACTACTCAATATACATTTCTTATTTTATGGGACTTACAGTTATTGGCGTAACTCTAGATCCAGTGCCATTATACCTGTCATCAAATTTTTGGTTGGGATCGATTTAGTATGTTATTTTGATCACAAAAATTAAACGGCGGTCACTATTGTTTTCAAAATAAACGAAGTTCAAAGCAGCACAATTTTGCATGCATTTAACCTAAACCGTGTCAGCAATGTTGTTTTTAAAACTATAAATAGGTCGATACATTACTTATCCCTTACCCCTTCCAGCATATAATTGCCTTTAAAAGCAGAAACCTAAACTCCTAACCTACCCTTTTACCTTTAAAACGTTAATAAACATACCTTAACCTGGACCCCTACCCCTTCCAGCATATTGCAATCCCAAACCAAAAACCTAACCTACCTTTTACCTTTGAAACACTAATTACTGAACCTGATCCCTAACTGGCGTAATATTCTAGGTCCAGAGGTGTGTGAAAAGAAATATGCGTAATTATAGGTGTGTGAAAAGTTTTGAACGAAGTGAAGTTAGTATTTTTTTTTTAATTTAGTGGCCGCCGTTTAATTTTTGTGATAAAAAAATACTTGAGCTAATCGATTCCAATAAAAATATTGATGACAGATATAATGGCATTAGGCCTGGACTTTAGCCTAGTTATTATAGAATTATTGCACAATACTTCATATAAGTACCCAACTTCAAGGAACTAATAGTTAGTTCCAATATTCCAAAAAATAGCAATATTGTACAATAATAACTCAATTTGGTTCAACTCATCAGTATAAAATGTAATGGATTCAGATCTAAGTTAATATTTTGACATACAGTTGAATTATTAATATAATCCAAAATCCATAAAGGTGAGGTTCTATGAAGTCTTTATGAGGTACCTATATAAAATGCGAACACAATTAATTTGTAGCATTAGGCTAATTGGCTAATACCGGTACGGAAACAGTAGGTATTCAAGGTTCAACATTTCATGTTCTTATTTATAAAGATAAACTACAAACTGAAATCAATTGAAATAAAAAATAACAAAGTATTGATACCTCAAGAACGACTGTTTCATTATTGTTTTCAATTTCAAAACGCAGTTCACAATCCTTATCGAGTTTGAATACTCGCATCTCACACTCCTCATCACCCATACTGAAGTTGGAATGAGGTAATCTGTCTTGTCAACAAGTAAAATCACAATTGAATGCAGAATTTATTTGGCGATACTATTGTAGATATTAAGCAAATTTTACAACATAACCTCACTACGAAGGGATGAACGAAAGAGAAACGATAAACGACATAACCAAAAACCGCTTGTTGCCGCCTTTTGATAAGGCTGTGGCTACTGTAACTGTTACGGTAACCGTAACTCTATTCGGGTTCCGGTAAGTGATGACGTCACGTATGTCATCTGCGCATGATCCTAACATCGTTTGTCATACAAAAGCAATAACTATTACCAGAGCCACAGAGAAAAAGAAAGAGTATAAGAAGTAGAATTCCTTCTACTTTGTGGCGTAGCTTATCTGAATACAGCATAATTATATTGGTGCAGCTGATTAAAAATTCGGGTGAACATGAACAGTGAAAATTGAACACTGATACTGAAAGTATCACCACAGTATGCATACAGTACGGAAACTTGGCTATACCCTGACGCCAAAATCCGCCATCTTGTTAGGAAGCGCCGCATTGTAATAGTATCCCTGGAAAACACAGGCATTTTGTTTGACAATGAATGCACAGGTGGGGTGCCACAGCACCCCAGCCATTAAGACAAAGTTTCACACATACAAACTACAATTTATTGATAAGATTAACTTGAAACACCATTATTTACAGATAATAATCAATTAAGACAACCTTTACATACATCAATTTTATGCTCAGCACAGATAGCTGAATCACATTTCTCACAAAATGTCTTCGTTTTACGATCTCGAGACCGTGGACAAATTGAACATCTTGCCTGGTTGGGTCTTTCTCTCACAGGATGATTGGGGGTCTCTGTTTCAATACTAAGGCACTTCCTAATCCCTTCAGCGAGCTCTTTTGGTAATGGTTTTTTCAGTCTCTCCTCCATGAATGGTCTGGCTAGTTGGAGAGCAAGATCTTTCGGGAAACTTTTTCGGTTGACTGTCTGTTCACCATTCTTGTTTCTAAATAAAACTAGAGCATTGATACCAGCTTGATCCAACATTCCATAGAAGAACCTCAGAGGCCATCGTCGGGTTTTTCTAGCAACACTGTAGGTGTGATTGAGCTGATCAAAAGTATCGACCCCACCCTTTGTCTCATTATAGAAGTGTATTATTTCAGGTTTCTTTGTTTCTTCATTTACAGATTTATCACCATGCTTGGTTGAAAGTAGGATGACTGATTTTCCCTTCTTAGGACAAAAACTCACAATCGTTTTATGTTGATCAAAAGCAAAACTTGAAGAAAGAACTGCTGTTTTTCTTGATGGAAGAAATGAAGGTGGAATTTCTCTTTTGTTTTTCCGTAATGTTCCCACTACTGTCAAATTATAATCAGCCAGCATGGTATCTGCCAAGGGAATCGACATGAACCAATTATCTGCAGTAATGTTGCGTCCTGTTTTATGTATAGGCTCAGTGATTTCTTTGACCAACCTCAGAGGCTGATTTTGCTCTCGTTGTCCATGTTCTTTCCCAATGTAGGGTATAGCATTGATCATGTAATAAGTTCTGCTATCACATATGCAAATTATTTTCAATCCATATTTGTCTGGCTTAGAAGGGATATAGACTTTGAATGGGCATCGTCCTCGAAAAGAAAGAAGCTGCTCATCAACTGTACAATATGCATGTGGCGTATAGGACGATTTACAGTTGGAAATGAACATATTCCAAAGTGCACGAATTGGAGAGAATTTATCTTGATTATCTCTTGTTTTACGGTCATCAAAACGTAGGCAATTGAGTAAAAACTTGAACCTATTCTCTGACATGATAAATCTGTAGAGTGGTACACCATAAATATTATTCCACATTTCATGAGAGCTCAAATGTCCTGCTTTCAACACACCAGCTATATACAATAAACCAAACAGAGCACATAGTTCATTAGAAGTGGTATCTCCTAAATAATATGAATCCGATGAATAATTAATTTTTTGAATGTCTATTTCAATATTTGTGTAATGCACAATCAGTTCAATCATTTCTTCTTTTATCAATACTTTCCAAGCATCTTGCTCAGTTGTTATATTTCTGGCCTCACCTTTATTCCCTGGAACTCTCACAACTATATTTTTTCTGGCTGTTCGTCCTCGAATTGGTGGGTCAGAGCTCCATCGATGTCCATTTTTCCCTCTTATACAAGCTCCTCGTGGCCTATTATCTTCCTCTTCATTTGCTGAAATCACTTCCTCATCCTCAATAAGATCAGATAAATGAACTTCGTCACTTTTTTCTGAAAGAATTTCACTGTTATCATCACATTCACTGATGATTTCATTGTCAGATCCCTCAAATAGGTTATCTTCAACAAAGTCACAAAAGCTGGAACTTGTAGCAGCAGACATATCCATTGTGAAATTCAACAAATTGCAATAAAAAATATACTGAACATTGAATATTATACACTCTTAACTCACAGATGGGGTTCTACAGCACCCCAATTACTTATTATCTGCTTAAAAATATTATATATCATCAAAACAAACATGACTGCCCGAACATAACCTGTTTTTAGGAGAATACATCAAGCATGATCAAAATCTGGCAGATGGAGCGCTCCTGGTGGCCAACTGAAGTAACGCTGGGGTGTTGCAGCACCCCACTGTGTATTCCAGGGGTATTGATGGTAGGTTCGGATCACTTTAATGATCCGGATCAATTGATCTCATTCATTGCCACGAGCCAATCAGAAGACCAGGATTGGAACTTCCCAAGGTCACGTGACGTGTTTAGTATTGGGGTCATGCAAAAAGCATTGGTTAGATAGGCGTTTGATTACAAGTTTCCATTCTGTATTTATTCTGAGGTATCACTTCCAAAGTTGTTTCCTGATCTATCTTTCGTCGTTTCAGTGGGTACAGAAACCCCCCCCCCACCCCACAAAAAAACAAATTAGGGAGTTTAGGTAATAAACTATTAATTAGGTAATAAGCTATTTAATAGCTTATAGGGCTATATGATTCGTTTAAAGACTTTTCCCATAGCTTTTTCCTTAAACTTAAGCTGCGTTTACACCAAAGTTATCAACAAAATGTTTATTTTTCCGTCCTTATAGATTCTAACAGATAAAATGGAGCTTACATTTGATCTAATAGAATCTATAAGGAGCTTCCATTTAATCTAATAGAATCTATGGCACTATGAGGACGAAAAAATGAACATTTTGTTAATAAATTTGGTGTAAACGCAGCTTCACCTTTGTTTTGTTCGATATCACTTGGACTTACTTTTCATTACACCACCATGAATACATTTGTAGGCTACTTCAATTCGTAATATACAAGCTCATCCTTTTAAAATCGTACAACTTCTCTTCGTCTGACTTTTTTATTGTTTGAATCAAGAATACAGCACTGAATAATTGGTTTTTCTTTTCCACTGTTATATTTTTTGAACAAAGGTTAGCAAGTTCTCACTTTTGACTTAAAGGCCAAAGTCGTTGTCCGTCCGTATGTTCTACAATAACTTCAGAAAGAATTGATCAATCGGCTTCAAATTTCGAACACGTTTTCTTCGAACCTTTCTACAGGTCAAGTGCTTTGGACAACAAAATTGACTCACTCATTCGACCTTTTTCAGGATATTAAAATAACATTGAAAGTGCATAGGAAGAAATTGTTGATTTATCATTTAGGTAGTCAGATGAAGAATTCATTGCATGAAATCACTAGTTTTTCCATTCATAACATCAGCTGATGCAATTTGAGAGCTTTTACACACGCTGACACATGATTTCAGCTGGTTATATAATATAGAACATAATTCACAACTTTTACATCAACAAAATGATACGGCTCGATAATATTATATTAATGTGCGATTTCTGCCATTTATTTTCTCTTGGAACTCTGTATCGAAATCAAGTATCAAAGATGTTGAAGCCACAGAGTATGTCAGTGATCGCTTCCCTAGAGATCATTATTCTTATGAAGCCTCATATTTTATTAATAGAGCAGAACTCAAGCTACGTTTACACCAAAGTTATTAACAAAATGTTTATTTTCCGTCCTTATAGATTCTATTAAATAGAAAATAACTTAGCATACACATGATGTGCACATGTCTTTGTCAAGTTCCATTCAATCTAATAGAATCTATAAGGACGGAAAAATAAACATTTTGTTAATACCTTTAGTGTAAACGTATCTCAATACACTTTTTTACGTACCATGTACCTAATTTTGAAATGTTGAATTTAATTTAAATTCGAAAGTAATACAGAAAAGTAAGTAAATATCTTTTCTACTTTGCGTCTCAAGTCTTTAGGTTCCTGTTGATGAATTATTATTAAGTTTTTTTTAAATGAATTATTATAATTCATTATCAGGCGGAGGCCACTCTCAAGCTGGGTTTACACCAAAGTTATTAACAAAATGTTAATAACTTAATCCTTATAGATTCTATTAGATTAAACGGAACTTGACAAACACATATGTTCATAATGTGTATGATAAGATAATATGTTGAATATATACACTATACACTATAAAGGAGGAGTATAATAAGAGTAAAAAACAATATAAAATAGCAATAAAAAAAGCCAAGCTTGAATACAACAGTAAACTCATTTCAGATAGTAAAGCTGCGTTTACACCAAAGTTATTAACAAAATTTTAATAACTTAATCCTTATAGATTCTATCAGATTGAACATAACTTACATGATGATCATTTATGTCTTTGTCAAGTTTCGTTTAGTCTAATAGAATCTATCAGGATTAAGTTATTAACATTTTGTTAATAACTTTGGAGTAAAAGCGGCTTAAAAACAAATCTAAAGCGGCTTGGAATATAGTTAACAGACATGTTTGTAAGAATAGTAAATCTTCAAAAATTGAATGTAATATGCCAATTGACAACAAAAATAGACTTTTTATAGATAGAGTAGACAAGCAAATAAAAACTATTTCCAAGAACAATTTTGATTCCAGTTATTATGTCAAGAAAATACCAAAACCAGTTACAAAGTTTAGCTTCAAACATGTTGAGGTTGAAGAGGTATTTTTGCTACTATATAAATGGAATGAAAAACAATAACTGCTTAGATGTATATGGCTTGAACTCTTTTATTTTGAAATTAGCTGCTACTAAGGTCTCTGAAGTACTGACACATATATTTAATAGATGTATAGACTTGGGTATATTCCCTGATGACCTCAAAAAATTTAATATGATACCTACTCATAAAAAAGGTGACAAGTCGAAAATAGAAAACTACAGACCCAGGTATTGTACAGATATTTTCCAAGATTTTTGAAAAGCTCCTCCACAAGCAACTAGCTGAATACTTTTAAAATATGTATTACTATCGAAAGATCAGTACGGATTCAGACAAAAACTTGAGTACATGTGACAATGTGCTAAATCTAGTTCAGAATATTATAAGCTGCTTGGAACAGAAGATAAAAGTTAATCTAAGGTCCTTCGATCTGTCACTAGCATTTGATACAGTGGAGCATGTAAAACTATGTGATAAGCTATCATTCTATGGTCTTGACAGGGCAGCAGTGAATCTCATTGGCTCTCACCTCAGCAACAGGTTACAATAAGTAATTGAAAATGGTAAAGTCTCAAGTGGAGAAGTAATAACTTTTGGGGTCCCACAGGGATGAATACTGGGGCCACTTCTAATAATCTATATCAATGACTTGCCAAATTTCATCAATGAATGCTGCAAAGATAGTCACCCATACCTTTTTGCAGATGACTTAGGATTAAGAATTAGTGGTATTGATGAAAGTTTTATTGACACTACAACTATAAGAATAAGAATAAGAATATCTTTATTGCCGTTAAACAAACTCAATTGTAATAGGCTACGTCAAAATACATTCAGTTTTTTTAAAAATACTATGTATACATATAATTAAATATTCTTAATAATACAATAAATAATATAATACTACTATTATAATACCTATAATGAAATACAATCTAATTCTTTAGAAATTATTATTTTTGAATTGTATTTGTGTCAGATACTAGGTATTCATTTATATTATAAAAAGGGTGGTATCTTTAACCATCTATTTAAAACATGTTTAAAAGATTTTTCCGGCAGATTCCGCACCCATAGAGGAAGTTTATTGAACATCAGTCGTCTCTGATAAAGATGACTCTTGTGAGTTTTTGATAATCTAATTTGAGGAATAGCAAGATCTGATCGATTTCTAGTGTTATATGAGTGTCCAATACTGTCATACTTATAGAGATTATTTTTTACTTGCATTAAATTGTTATAGATGTATAATGTTGGCACTGTCATGATTTGAAATTTTACAAAACTGTCTCTACATGATTCTCTTGGCTGAAGATTGTCAATAATTCTTATTACTTTCTTTTGAAGAATGAGTACCTTTGTGGCAAAGCTACTATTTCCCCAGAGTATAACTCCATATGCTAACAAGGAATGAAATAGACCAAAATAGGCTGTTAAAAGTACATCTGAACTTACACAGTATTTCAATTTTCTCAAAAGATATGTCACTCTAGACAGTTTTCTGCACAACATATTCACTTGCTCCCTCCATGTTAATTTACTATCAATATAAAGACCTAGAAGCTTAACAGCTTGATTTTCATTTTCATTATTCAATGAGAAATATATTAGTTCTGTCTTATCATCATTAATTACAAGTTTATTCGCTTCAAGCCAGGTTTTGGATACTTGTATACATTCTAATAGCTTTGTCTTAACATCTGACATATTCTTAAGAGAGCACATTAATGTAGTATCGTCCGTATAGGCAAGCCTAATGGGATCACACCACAGTGAATGTCATTAATAAATATTAGGAAGAGAAAGGGTCCAAGGATTGAACCTTGAGGAACGCCTGATTTCACATCCAAAATTTCCGATTTTCTATTATTAACAATTACAACTTGTTTCCTATTCAAATATGATTCAATCAGATCTAGTTCCTTTCCAACAGTTCCATAAAACTGCAATTTCGTTTTCAAGATACTATGAGAGATACAGTCAAATGCTTTTCGCAAGTCTAATAAGCCTACACCTGTAATCAATCTGTCTTCAAAAGACTCTAAGATCCTATTTATAATAGTCTCAACAGCCATTATTGTATTATGAGCAGGCCTGTAAGCATACTGATGACAATATAGAATATTATTACAATCAAAGTATGCATACATTTGATCAAACATAACAGATTCAATAATCTTACCAATAATAGGGACAATGGGTATAGGGCGGTAACTGTCGGGTTGTGTCTTATCGCCTATTTTATACACAGGACAAATCTTACTCAACTTGAGACAATTAGGAAAAGTAGCTTCAGAGAGAACAAAGTTTATTAAAAAGGTAAGTGGCGTGAGTATACCAGTAATAATGTTTTTTAATATTGAATTACTAAGTCCATAGACATCACCAGCATGTGAGGAACTTAGATTTTTCACACTATCCAGAACTATTTTAGAGCTCACCTTCTTCCATTTAAAACTATTTTGAAGTTCAATTGGCATGACAAACTTATCAAGTAACACTACTGGGTCTTTCTCTGGAATGTGAACATTATTGACTTTATCAGATACATTAATAAAATAATTGTTTAGAACATCAACTGATACTGGTATTTCTTGCTTGGTTTTATTTTTACATGATTCTGTTTTTATGATATTCCAAGCTGTTTTGCATTTATTTTTTGAATTTCGAATACAATTATCATTAGCTTTAATTTTAGATTTTGCAATACTTTTTTTATAATCTTTTTTGAATGCTATGTATCGCTGCCTATCATCCTCATCACTGCTTGATTTCCAGTTGTTATATAAGATCAATAACATAACTCTCATATTAGCAATAGTTTCATTGAACCACGCATTTTTTTGTTTATTTTGTGGCCTCATAGTATAGCTCACCACCGGACAACAGCCATTGAAATTGTTCACTATCATATCCATGAATTTTTCGAAAGCATCATTGACATTCTCTATACAATACAAAGGCGTCCAGTCAACATTCCTGAGACTCTTCTCCAGTTCATGTAATTTAAAATCATTTATTATTCTCTTAGTTTCAATTGATTTACCAGTTTTTGGTTCATTTTCTGTAATGGAAAAATCTAACCATATTCCAGCGTGGTCGAACAATACGCCCTCCTCCAACATACTGACTTTATAAGAGCCAGGCTGTAGATTCGCCGCAATATTGTCCAAACACGCCTTACCTCTTGTAGGCAAATTATTTACACAGAACAAATCAAAAGTTCTGAGAAGGTTCAAAAAATCTCGACTTTCAGCCCTTGCATTGTCCAAAATATTTACATTGAAATCACCTGTTAGAAAGATATATTTGAATTTTTTATTAATGATAAAGTTCATGAGATTCTCTAGACTGCAGAAAAATTCTCTGACGTCACTATCGGGTGTTCTATAAATATTAATCACAACTATACTTAGTTCAGTCAATTTTACTGCTGATGCTTCACAAATAAAATCCCTACCGTAAGCAGTGACATCTGAACTGAGAATTGTACAAAAGAAATTGAAGATTGGTGTGCTGTCAACACTCTTTGGCTGAACAAGCTTAAAACTAAAGACCTACAATTCACTTTCAACATAAAAATTCAGTTCCTTTAAATTTCTAGGGCTAACACTTGACAACAATCTTAATTGGAAAGCTCATATCCTTGATGTATGTGGCAAGCTTGCCAAGGGTATTTTTATGTCACGTAGGCTAAGAAATATTGTTAGGCATGAGATGATAATTAATGTATATTATGCTCATATTTATAGTTATTTAGCGTACGGTATTCAATTGTGGGGTAATAGCTCAATCTCACCTACACTCTTCAAGCTTCAGAAGAAAGCAGTAAGAATAATTTATTTAGCCGCTCTTCTTGAACTTGAAACTATTGACTCTTCCCTCTCTCTACATATTTACTTGTTTGTTATATATGAGGAAGCACGCGCACAAATGTACTCTGAATGGCAACATTCACGATTACAATACAAGAAGTAGGCAAGATATTAGAATTGACGCTCACCATTAGACTACGGCTCAGAAAAATTGGCGCTACATGAGTATTAAGATATTTAATAAATTACCACTCGAGGTTAGAGCAATGGATGAGAATCATTTCAAGTCCTGTATAAAGAAAATACTCATTCAAAAGTGTTTCTATTCTATTGAGGATTACTTCAACTCAGATTTTACATTAAGATTTACATTACATTATTTGCAATAAAGATTTTGATTTGATAAATCTAATAGAATTTATAAGGATTAAGTAATTAACATTTTGTTATTAACTCTTTGGTGTAAACGGAGCTTTATACTGTTACACAGTACTTAATTGAACCTTTCCCTTTCCTAACAAACCCATCTCAGGCCTGACGTATGATCTTAACTCACATTAGGCCTGAGACGTGTTTGTTAGGAATGGGATAGGAGTACAGTACCGTATAAATCCTCTCCAAAATAGTGGCCTCTGGCTAATACTGAAGTAGGTACACAAATGTCTTTTGCAGTCTGGTATCACTAAAATTCAAGCTGGCTATGGCAGTCTACTCAATTTTTTCAGTTTTTTATCCTTGATTTTTTTGTAGATCCCTAATTTTATTTAAATGATTTTACAAAGTTTCTAGGTGTTCTTATAGATGAGTAAGCTACCGTATGTCCTGGAAGGATCACATCCAAACCATTGAAAGAAAAAGAAAGAAAGAAAGAAATATTTATTGCCAAAATCATTAAACAAACTTTACAAATGTGAAAAATATAAAAATTTTCATATACAATACATTGCAAAAACTTAAAATTAAAATATTTTCCATTTAAAAATCGATTATAATATTATCATTGGCGTTACCAGCAAAACTAAGTAGTTTGAGCGATGGCAACGAGTAATCAGTCGGCTATAATTAGTGGCTTGAGATTCAGTCGAAAATAGAAAAAATATAATAAAGAAAAAAGAAACATAAATATGGAATGTATGAAAAACTAGAAAAAAAAATAAAATTTCAATCCGAAAAGAAGAAGTACTAAGAGTGAAATACTAAGAGAGCAGAAAAACTAGAATGAATTCATAATAATTTAAAAACTCAAAAGAAAAAGAGATGATTCATGTAATTATTAATCTACAATTCACTGTACATATGTAATCCATTTAGTAACATAATGTAATTCATTTGTAGCATATATGCAATTCCTTTTGTAAGCAAAGAGAGAATTAGAAAAACAATACAATACAGTACACATGACACAAAAAATAAAACTTAAACTCAGAGAGAGAAAATTAATCTGGGAGTATAGCCCTACTAATAATAAATTCAGAGGAACTGAGGAAGACAGTATATGCACATCAAATTAAAATATTTTAAGTATGATATCTTCTGTCTTTATCCAGCTTTCAATTTTTAATTTAAGTGCTTTTGTAGGTTTTCTCGCAATGAAATGTTCTGGCATAAAATTAATAAGCTTTTTTGTTGTATAGTTGAATTGTCTTCTGCATATAGTTAGATCTGTTCGAGGAACAAAGCATCTATTTACTGATCTAAAACTATAATTAGTTGAATGAGGTGTAAAAAGATGTATATGGTTGCTGATATATTTAACAAGATTTCTGATATACAGTTGCCTAACTGACAGAACTCCGAACTCCATAAAAAGTTGCTGGCTAGGGTACCTTCTATGCACTCCTAGTGCTGCCTTGAGGATACTCTTTTGAATAATATTTAGTTTATTGAAATGAGCATTAAAAGCACCACCCCAGACCCTAATTCCATACTGAAAAACTGATTGGGCGTATGCAAGATAGACCATTTTACTTAAAGATTTCTCTTTTAGTAAGCTCAATTTATAGATTAAGTTTTTTTATAGTAAGTTCATTGCTAACAGATTGAATAGGTCGTATTAACACTATCCCATTTACAGGAAAGAAAAACTTTCTTAAACTATTCTATAAACTATTAAAAACTACTATATAAAAACTAGGTATTCTATTTCTAGAGAAAAAATATTCTATACATAGGTATACTATGCCTATGTGTACTCTCATTTTTGCTATGGTACAATTTTCTGGGGAAACTCCCCAGATAGCCCACAAAGTGTTTTTAATCCAAAAAAGAGTTCGAAAGTAATAATATTTGGCTTTAAGCGCGAGACTCTTGTAAAGCATGTTTCAAAAAATCATGACACTGCCTTCTATCAACATTCATCAATTAGGTACGGTAACTTACTAATATATTTTGTTGTCTCACATAAATTTCAGTTTAGTGCAGAGAATCACCAGTATAATATCAGGAAAAGAAATTTAATAGCCAACCCATACACAGAAACTCTACATTAAATTTTGAAAATACTCCTTTTTATGCCGGATTGCGACTATTTAATAAACTTCCAGAAGTCACTAACAGAATTGAATGTATTACATTATTTAAGAAGGAAATCAGGTTAATTAGGAGATGTTATTTCATCGACGGATTTTAATTATGATATTTCTTACAATTCCTTTACTGTTTATATTAATTTACAATATTCAGTAAGCTTGGATCTTAGTTTGTTATATTTAATGAATTTGCTACTGTTACAAATGATCTATTCTTGGTTATAACTATAATTTAATGAGTAAATATTAACTTACTCTTAGCATAAAATGATAAGCCTTTCTTCTCATAAGCATCAGGTTCAAATTACAAGTGTGTTGACTGCTTTTAGATAGCATTTGTTCATAAAACTAGTTTCATTTACATTAAAATTGACATTGAAATCAGCATATAATATTAAATTATAATAACATTTATATGGCACATAATCTCGTATATCACTAAGACAGCATAGAAAGTTGTTAAAAAACTAACATCATTGTTATAGGGTCTGTACAATGACAAAACAATTATTTTTTCATTTGGAAGTTCAATTGCATTAGCTTCACAAACCATTTCTATACAAATTTCCTTTACTTCTTTAATTCTTTGAATTCCAATCCATTAATTAAAAAAATTGCTGCTCTACGATGAATAGATTTTTTTCTTATGAATGGAAGTTAACTAATGGTATGTTGAAAAACACACAAACTTACACATAACAAACAGTAAGTTTAAAATGGATTCAAAGAATCCAAAAGCAGGCTTCAGTCGGTTAGTGAATATTTTATAATTTCTTTACAAAATTGAGTTCTACAGTAGTTGAAAGTGATAAAACCCTCGATTTGATTCTAATAGACAAAGCACCTAAAATACTGCATATTTATACTACCAGACACCAACATACAGTTCAAGAGTAGTTTTTATAATTCAGGATATTGACTAAATAATAAGATTCTTACCTAATAATTAATTGATAAATTAATACTTCCTACCAAATTTACTGCGATGCGAGTAAAAAAATTTTGTTTCTTGTGTATTATCTCCACCGCACCTAACTCGATTGCGAATTATCGATGTAGGCTATCGAAGTGACATGAATTAAGGTAATCACTACACGACTCAACCATTTGGATTTATAAAATCACTTCACTTATAATTATGGGCTAATTTATTAAAATTAATAAAAACATGTAGTATCATTTTTATTTAGAACATTTCAACGTCTAGTTAATAAATCTGATTCAATTTGACTTGAATAATCCTATTTTTGATAAAATTTAAAGTAAATAATATGATTAACAATAAATCATTTTAACCATGAAATAACGAATAATTAATTAATAAATCATATGAAAATAAGCATAACATATATTATCTAGTATCAACTTGTTTATTTTTACATTTAAACTTGAAAATGGCCAAAGTAGGCCGAAAATAGTCTTTGAAACGTTTCAAATAAAAAGGGTACTACATGATTTCATTTTGTTTTTATAACTTTATACTTAGGTCGCCAATCACCTGAAAAGATGCAGCCTTCTACATACCAAGGTAATTAATATACTAGTATACCATTAATTTACAGTATACTTATTCAACATTTTACATAATACATGCAGTATTGATGATAATCAACAATATATTCCTCATTTTGATCTGACATGGTAAAATTCACCAAACGATGTATTGAATATTGCAAATTGAATGAAACTGATCTACAAAACCAACTATCTGTGTACGGCTAGAGGTTTAGTTTTGATTGGAAACTGGTTGTTGCAAGCGCAATCGTTTAGCAACTGTTGTTGCAAAACAGTTGCTCCGTGGGCTCTCGTCTTAAACTTCAGTGCTTGCATGCTGACTATAGCAACGCCTACAGTACCATTTCTTAGATTTGGAGAGAACTTTCACTCCACTACACCTAAGATGAAAGTTCTCCAAACAACCACTGCATGATACACTATCTTCACAAGAATCCAACTTGCATTCTGAACAAAAAAATGGATGATTGTTTCTTTTGAATTTTACCAAACTTTCAATACTTTTCCACGCGTCCGATGTGAAGTACTTTCTTATAGATTTTATTTCACATCTACTGTCCAAGCATCCAGAGCTCACCTTATTCTCATTCACTTCAACTTCATGTTTCTCGACAACTTGTCCGTCAAGTGCGAGGAAGGCTCTATCTCGTGTGATAAACCACTGGAGCATCAACAACTGCCGATCCCTACTCTTCTTTCTTTCAAACGGAATCATTCTGTTTGATTTCCCTTTTTTTCTCGGAAGCCCTATAACAGTACTATTAGCACCCTTTGGCCTGCCCTTCTGTTTCATTTTTTTGGGCATGAGAGGTAGAACAGGGGTTTCACCTGTTGACAGTTTTGTTTGTGGCATGCCTAGTCCCTCATTGAGGTCACCCACACTAGGAATTTCTATAAATGTGTTGTGGTGTACATTAAAACTGCCAATGTCAACTACAACTGAACTTTCTTTAACAAAGTTGTTTTCCACAGACACTTTACTATCATGACTGATTTTCATTGTTTGTCCGGTATTTGTTGAACTCTTCTTGCCACATGATTTTGCAACAGGCGAAGCATAATCATGGTCCAAAATGTGTGCATTGCTGATTAAGCTGGATTGCTGCATTGCTGACTCCTCTGGATTTTCGTCGAACAAGATGTGTTCGTGACTCATCAAGGATGACTGATCTAGATTTTCCTGATGGGTTTCTTCAGGTGGATCCACAAAAGACACTTCATCAAGATGAACCTCACTGCCACAAAAGGTTTCAACCTCCACAACAGAAACTTCTTTATCAAGTTCCCACAGTCTAATTATATCATTTAAAACTTGCATCCTTTGAGGAAACTGTCTACTAGATACTTCCGAAGCAAGTGTAGCTATTTTCTGAATTTTTGTGATGGCCATGCGGTATTTATCATTTTGTGACAAAACTTTCTTCGTAGACACAGATGACTGAGTAATGACTGCCTCTGCAAGACTTCTTGTGGTGTCTGTTAACATCAAACGACTATTGTTCAAATAGAATTCCTTAGTCCATCTTTGTGGGACAAGAATACTGTCAAAGAGAGGCAGAGAAAGTTTTTCTCTTACATGCAAGACATGGTGGCAAGGTAGATTGTAGGAGTAGAAGAATCGGCAGCTACATCTACTCTCTGAAGTCGTTAGGAGTCCTTGTGATGATGCAATCTGGAATTCACTAATTGAAATTTCACTAACTATTTGAACTTTATCTTTGAGAGCAAATCTATCATGAATCAAACCAAAAGCATATGGGGTGAGAACATGCAAGTAACAACTCTCATCTTCATGCACAATATCAACATTTAGAGGAACTTTCAAGAGAACTTTAGCAGCTTTTCCATCTCTCTCTGCTCTCAAACTCAACAACAAACATTCAAGATTTTTGAAAAGATCTGGAAGCCGTGAATGTCGCTGGACAACCTGCATGACTTTGGAATTGATCGATTCTAAGCGGTTATTTGTTCTGTTTCCAAAACTAACCGCAGTCTGAAGAGCTGGGACCCATTCTTCTTTTATTGGATGCCAATTTTTTTCGAAGTAATCGATGAACTTTATTAGTTTTAATCTTTTAATTTCATCATAGATGGAGTTATATTCATCCTCATTTTTAGAATAGGTCAATTTCTGGGCATACTCTTGGTACAGAACTCTTTCTCCACTAGAAATTCCCATCTTTTCACAGTTGATTTCTCTTTTAAATGATCTTAATGTGTGAAATAAACAGATCAACATTTCTGCCCTTTGAAACCCATTTTTAAAAGACTTCCTCTCTTGGAAGTCTTTGTCAGTCATAATTGTGACTGTATTTTCCCAAGCCGGATTATGCTTCTTGAATACCTCAACCATTTTATCTATGGTGAGGGCATCTTCTGAAGCAAGCAACATTAGAGCCACAATTTCTGAATTGCCATTGCCGTCCTCTACAATAAGAATGTACAAGGGGATTCGTAAGTTGGAAACTTTGTAAATTGCATCAACAAACAAAATTTCAGGATAAGTTGAGTAAGTTCTTTGCATCTCAATGTCCTGATAGAATAACCCAAGAAATTGATTTTCTTCATTGCTCACAATTTCAACAATATTACCATCTTTGTTCTGAAGATACTTCAATGTGTCCTGTAAACTGTCTTCTGAATCCTTTTTTGCATTGAGGTTGTGCAAGTCCTTTAACAATACCTTCTTGGAGGAGAGAAGTTCAGCTTGAAGCAATTTCTTGTTGACCCTCAATTTCAGCATATGCTGCACCATTTCTCTGGTTTCAATGTCTAGCTGACGCTGTCGAGGTAGAAGTGAATGAGTCTCCTGTAAAAAAAAACATTGATCAACTTACTGATGGAAATTACTGAGATATTGCAATTATTCATGTGCTAATGAATTAATCATTGTTATTAGACGAAAATCCAAATTAAATGCTGAAAATTCCCGGGCTGACAAATAATTTTTGAATAGTAGTGCTCACCGAATTTCTATCTAGCTGTTTACCCTGTTGTCAATATTTGCAGTAGCAGAAGTCTTCGGGGTGAATT